>NC_143480.1:31410974-31564590 GCF_027475165.1 Benincasa hispida
TTATTATTTTTTATTAGAAAATTAATTAATTAATTAATTTTGTAAAATTAATAAAGTTATCAATTTTGAGAACAAAATTGATTTTGAAAATCAATTTATTAAAAAAAAAGATTGAAAACACAAAATTTGAAAAAGTGGGAAATCTCCACTTACCTACATTAAGGAGCTCACTCATTTCCCACCTTCTTCTTGAGTCAATCTCCAAGTTTGAGCTGCTCCTCATGTAGCAACCTATTTTGCATGATGGTTTTGCAATAAATAGAGGAGATTTGGCTGACAATTGAGCATGCAAACTGAGGTACTTGTTTGTTTTTTGGTGAAAACTTGAGAGGTTGAAGAAGGTGTTCTTCAAGGTGCATTCGTGAGCTTCTTATCCAGATTCCCTTTATTCAAGCTTATTTTGAGTCCCACAACTCAATCTAAGGCTCCAAGAGAATAATAGGGAAGACCTTGAGCTGGTTCACAAGAAGATTTGGAGAAGATTTGCAGCTGAATTCGAGTTTTAAATGGTTCTACAAAGATATGTCTTGAAACCCTCTTATTAATTTATGAGCATACTTAATTTACAGTAAAAAATAATGAATTAGAATGCTTATTGATCATTGTTGCTTCTGTTGCATGCTCATATACTCCAACATTAATCATATTATATGATTAGGCTTTTCAACTTGTAGTATGTCTCAACACATGAACCCTTTCGTAATGCAGTTTAATTTTAACTTGAATTTTATTGAGAAAGAAGAGTTTTAAATTAAATTAGGGCCAATTTGGTTTAATATTGAATTTGACTAATTGGGTTATTAGTATCTCTAATAGGTTGTGAAGTTCATGGGTTCGATGTTATTAATTAGTATCTAATGATTGAAATTGGACATACATACTATTCCAAAGTCCCCTCTCATTGATTAACTCCAACCCAATTGTATACTCACTATCGTTCAAACTTCTTTTATTTGTATGTTACTTTTTAATTCATTTTTCACAAAATAAACCAAAACCCCCCTATCACATGAATTCTTTAATCAACCTTGCTAGTCAATAATTCTCCTGTGGATTCGACCCCGTGCATTAACTGCATTTTTGGTATAAGTCTCAGGAATGGTGATTATATTTCTTTGTTTAGGTTGGTAATCATATGCGACAATGTTTCTTTTTAATCTGACTCTCGAATAAATTGGCGCATTATTAGAAAAACTTGGTAACTAGCCTAAGGAAATTTTATAGTTCTGAATAATAAAAGAAAAGACCAGAGAAAGTGTGTTGTTTTTTTCCTTTGGTTTATGACCTGCTCCTCTAGGAGTGCAGAGCTTACCTTTTTTTTTTTTTTTTTGTAGATATTGCTCAAGAGGAGAGGCGAATTCGAAGGGAATGTAGAAGAAAGACACTGGAAGAATAAAATCATCAAGTTTCTGACAATCCAATAGAATTCATGGCGGAATAGGTTCAGGAGAAAACTCTGTGGGAGCTAGCTGAACCAAACATGGATCAATACCCTAATGCATAGTCTTTCCTCCAACCACCATGCCATTCGAACTCAAGTCTGGTTTGATTAACTTGTTGGCAATCTTCAGAGGAATTTAAGGAGAGAACCCCCACAAACATATCAAAGACTTCCATATGGTGTGTGTAAGTATGTGACCCCATGGGGTTACAGAAGAACAATTAAATCTTAGGGCCTTTCCTTTCTCACTATGGGATCGTGCTAAGGATTGGTTGTACTATTAGCCTCCGAGACAATAACTACTTGGAATGAATTGAAAAAAAAAAAAATTTCTTGAAAAAAAATTTCGGCTTCTAGAGACAATTCAATTAGAAAAGATATTTATGGAATTAAACAGAATATTGGAGAAACGATGTCTGAATAATGGGAAAGATTATAAACATCTGTGTGCTAGTTTTCCTCATCATCAAATATATGATCAGTTACTAATTTAACATTTCTATAGTGGCTTACCTTCTAGTGACAGGAGTTCCATTGATTCTGTTGTTGGTGGAGCTCTAGCTGATAAGACGCCAAAGGAGGTCCATGAGTTAATCTCACGCATGGCTGAGAATGGTTAAAAATTTGAGATAAGGGCTACTAAGTTTGATTCATCATCTACTTCTGAGGTAAAAGAGTTGAGATCACAGCTTTCTAACTTGACTATCCTTGTTACACATATGGCATAAGGGAGAGTAGCCCAAGTAAAGAGTTGTGGAGCTTATGGAGCACCATGATACTCTTCTGAAGCATGTGCTCAAGCCAAGTAAATGTAGTTAGGGGTTACCAGAGAAAGTATGACCCCCATGCTCTTGTATACAACTCAGGATGGCGAGATCAACCCAACCTCAAATGGAGAGGTCAAGGAAAAGGGCATTGAACCATTCCAATCAACCATCATCATTTTCTTCAGGTATGTCATTAGAGGAATTGTTAAATCTTTGGCTGACTATTGTTTAAAATTTCAACAGGACATTCATCAATTGCAAAAAGACTCCATCCAGCTATTACAGGACACCAAGGCATTGCAACACGAGATTAGAACAGGATTGGTAAATTTTCATACTCAAGTTACTCAATTAGTTACAGTGGTGGGTCGTTTAGAAGGTAGAAATTCGGGTAAGCTATATGCTCAATTGAACCATGCGAATGTGAATACCATCACACTTAGGAGTGGGAAGGAGCTTCCATCTCCGGCACCCTTCTCAGCTACCCAACACCATTAGTTGCCATCTCGACACCATCGGGTAAGTCCAACAAAATGAGAAAAGCGAAGCAGAATCTGAGGCACCACCATCAACTTTTGAGGTAAGTACGTCTCCCTTGCCTTCAATTCATTGAGATGTTTAAGAAGATTCAAATCAATATCCCACTCCTTAATGTAATCCAAGAAATTCCAAGGTATGCTAAGTTTTTCAAAGAGCTTTGCACAAAAAAAAAAAAAAAAGAAAAAAAAAAGATAGGTAAGAATAAGGAGCGTGTGGTGGTAAGTAAAAATGTCTCATCCTTGCTTAAACAAAATATGCTTGAGAAATGTTGTGACCTAGGTATGTTTACTTTACCTTGTGTCATTGGTAATAGAGTCATTCAACATGCTATGCTTGATTTGGGAGCCTCTATTAATGTTATGCCTTATCATGTGTATGAGGATCTTAAATTAAATTATTTGCAAAAAATTGTCGTATGCATTCAGTTGATCAATAAATCTTACACTCAGCCTCAAGGAGTAGTTGAGGATATTTTGCTTCAAGTGAAAGATTTAATTTTTCTTGTTGACTTCTACATTTTGAAAATGGATGAGATCTCTATCCTTGTTTCTTCTACAATTTTGTTGGGAAGGCCATTTATGAAAACTGCAAAAACAAAAATTGATATTGATAAAGGATGCCTCTCTATGGAATTCGATAGAGAAGTTGTCTCATTCAATATGTATGATGCTATGAAATTTTTAGAAGAATATCTATCTCTTTGCATGATTGAAACTCATGATTTGGTGGTGAGATTGTTTTGCATGATGATGATGATTCTGATGAGTTGATGACTTGATTTTGATTCATATGATCTATCCTTTTCTTTTGTTGATGTTAGCAACCATGATAAACCTTCTTCTGACATTAGTCTTAGTGATTCGCAGGTACAAGGAATTAAGCTAAAAGCTCTCCCTAATCATCTGAAGTACGTGTACCTGGTGAAGGAAACACCTTTTTGATGATAATCTCCAAAGAACCGATGCCCACCCAAGAGAGCTCTTTTGTTAGCGATGGTATCCTAATGTATTTGATATATTATTAGATTGGAGGAATTAATATAAATATGATTTATATTAAATCCCATAAAATAGGAAAAGAACTATGGTTTATATGTTGCAGATGATGCTATATTAAAACTATAGGTTATAAATATAATATAATAAGTTAGTTATTATATTTATTTATATTGTATTAATTATGAGATAATTGATAATTCTTTTTCTCCAATAATCGACTTAGTGGGTGGTTACTCAGTTATCATGGCAAAGTGGATAAAGAAGAAAAAATAGTTTTTTAGATTGATTCCATGCTACACGAAACAAGTAATCAGATTGCTTGTCGAGAGACTAAACGATAGTTATCGAGTTTGCTACACGATCAAGTATCAAGTCTATACGATAGACTTCTTCCTCTATACGATTGTTCATCGCATACTCGATTGTCTACTCGATCGTTTACTTCCTTCTTCCCTCTATCCAAAATCATACAAAGCCTACAACTCTTGGATTCTCACACCGAGAATAGCAAGGTAATCTTGTGGTTGTGTCTTGTTTTGTTCGAGGATCAAGGATCGAGTTTCACTAGCTGATGATCGAGGATCTTCCAGATGATCATTGTGTTCGTGTTGTTTGGACACGTTGGTGATTGATCGAGGGAAATACGTGAAGAAAAAGTTCTTCAAAGGTATTGTCACTTAATCTTTTTGTATTTAATTTAAAAAGCATACTGTAATTTAGTCTTTAATGCATAATCTCTTCTGTTTGATTGTAAATATTTGATTTCTTTCACAATGGAGTTTGGAATGATCTGCTTCCACTCACTGGTTCTCTAGTTTTGGAGTTCCTACAATTGGTACCAGAGCCAGGTTGTTCTTATTGCTAAATTCCATTACTGTATTGAATGTCATTTACAGTCTTGGTGGGTTTTATGAATTCTGCAATGCATTTAAGAGTTAAGTGTGGTTGTGGATTTAGTTGATGGATGTTTACGGGAGGATTGCGTCTGTTTAAAGCTTTCCTTACATTTACAAAAGTTAATTTGTAAGGGCTCTCTACATTTTTGGGCATAATTAACAAGCAATCGAGTATGTATTCAAGTTTTTGTTTTGTTTGAGTCGTTGGTGATGAAGCTTCAGACGCATAGAGATGTTGTTTGCTTCGAGGAAGAAGACCAATCGTTGTTCGCATCGTGTGACTTAAGCTCAACGATTGTTTAGATTTGGCAATGCGATCATGTAGAAAAGTCCTACTTGATCGTATAGTATTTGCTAAATGATCGCATAGCTAATGCTATGTGATCAAGTGAAGAGTTTACTCGATCGTCTTGCGTTGACTACTCGATCATGTAGACGCTCAGGGTAAACGATCGCTGAGTATATAATACTCGACGCACGACACGCACGCTAAATGATTGTGTAGGCTAGCATGCTCATCGCATAGTCATAGCTACTCGATCACTCGGTACATGATACTCGACGCATGCTCCTCAATCGTTTAGATAATCATGCTCATCGCATAGTCGTTGTCTGCTTGATCACATAGCATGCATTACTCAATGTGCGTTGCACGATCGCGTGGCCTTCTTGCTCATCACATAGTCCTAAGGCATGTGATCCATGCTACACGATCATTTATACTCGATAGGCATTACTCAACGATCTGACGGAGATGCTGCACGATCAAGTGATGAGGCTTCGCCCTGACGGTTCAAGACCCGATTCACCTATTTGAACCGGTTGACTTGATGCACTTTGTAATAGTTAGCTTTTCTTTCCGGTTTTGAGGCTAATATTCCCGGCCCATCAATTTTTCTTTAATGTACATGTGATGTATGTTAGTTTATATGTCATAATGTATGACATATAGTTTTAAAACCCACCATAGGTTATGCATTTATTCATGCATCATCTTTCTATTATAAGTGTTATAGTATAGTAGTTTGCATGATTAAATTACTTAAAGCATGCTCATGCAACATATAATATAAGAGTTTTAATATATGCATGTATTAAGCATCATGCATCATCTTTATATATAAGTGTTATAGTATAAGGGTGTATGTTAGCATGTATGCTTCGTTCATTACAAGTTATATATAGTAATGAATGAACATTGTATGAAGCATGAAACTTAGGTTATTTATAAAAGTTATAAATACCTTGTAGATGTCTAGCTTTGCAATGTGGTTGAATTTAGTTGTTTCATTCTTTATAATAGTTATAATGAATGAAATAAAATCAATAACCAAGAGTTGCATACAAACTTAGGTAAAATAATTTTTTAAAATAGTTTTAAATTTTGATTGAGATAGACCTAAGATCACGGTTCTAATGAGATTAGATACCTAAGTTTAATCTTTTAAATCGGTTTAATAGGATTAAATTGATTTCAATAAAAGATTAAATTTGTAACAAATCTATCTATAAGGGACCTTTTGTCTAAGGCGGATTCTGGCTAGGCTAGGGTATTTAAGCTGACAGAAATGAAATACCCCTACCTGAGAACCTACCTGGAAATGTGAATTAAATAGATTTGCTGCAAGCATGCAATTGTTGATTAACATTTGTTAAAGTGTTTAATGAATGTAAATCAAAATTGTTTAACTTTCCAAAGTAAGTGTTACTTTGGAGCAAACTGAAACAGTCACTTAGTAAAAATAGTTACCCGTATTTTTCTAAGTAAATTAAACCCTAGGTTGTTAAAATACTCAATGGGAGGAAAATATATATATGATATGTCAATTTCACTCATGTTTCTCCCTTAATGCTCACACCGTGAGATTCATGCTTAGCCTCGTGGCACGTGTCTCCCTTCGGTTGGTGTTTGCATGGGTCAATATCAAGGTAAATGGAGAGAATATTTATAGTAAGTGGGAGAAAGATGTGTGTCAACATGTCCTACGGTCTCTTTCATTGGTTTGCACCGTGAGACCTTCTTGCATGGCCTCAAGGTGCCCTAAGAGCGTCACCCTTCGGATAGTTTGTGCGGTTGGTCAATATCAAGGCGAATTTCAGAAATGGATAAATCGCTTTAGTTTTTGTCCCAATCGATTTTTCCCTTTAGTTGCCTGCTTAGGGCAGAACTCTAGGATCTAAAATGAAGGATCAAACTTATGAAAAATTGTTAAGCAAGTTAATGATTTCTTGACAAAATCAATGATGGCTAATCTTTATAGGAATAAGAGTTATTCTAGTGTAATGATTAGTTGAGAGTATCTCAATTTAGTGAAGGGAGAAATTGATTACCCTTCATTGGCTTTTGTCCTAAATAACTGAAGCGTCATTGCAAAACTAGATGTAATATACGGTTAATTTAGATTTTGCAAAACCTGATTGGATTTGTTTTAAAAGAGTTATGCTAACATCTACGTAGATCAATATGTTTTTTTTAAGCAAAATGTCAATGTTTGATTTTCCGTTAGTTTCCTTTTCTACTTTGACCGGTTTTAATTACATAATATGGAAAGAGTCTATTAAAACATTTTTCGTGGTAAACGACCTCGATCTTGTCATGTTTGAGGAGTGTCATCAAGTCCCAACCCCTGATGCATCTCGAATTGTTCGTAATGTTGGGAATGTCCTAGAACTCGTAGTTCGTGTTAAACATTCTATTTATCAATAATAATGACTTGTTGATTTTGCATCTTATTATGAAAATCCAATAAACATATCCTTGGCTATAGTCTGAATACTGTAACTTTATGTAGTGACATAAACAGGATCAAGTTAACAGTATATAGCTTAAATGGTCTAATAAGTATATGGATGAAATTGGATATCTCATCCTTGTAACACTATTGGATGCAACCCTCTTTGTAGTTGTTACAAGAAATTGTAAAGTGCTACAAAAGATGTGATCCATAAATCATTCATGTTGAGACATGTGAGTGGGGGCATCCTATGCAATGAGTTTGCATATAGACTGGACCACGAACATAGTCACTTTTTTTTTTTTTTTTATAATGACCGTTTGCTGTTAAAACTGACTATTTCATTTATCAAATAATCTAGGTTAACTCGATCTAAATCCTGAGCTAGCTATGAACTTCTGTTGTTCGGGATTATCCTTTGATCTGCAAACAATGAGAGTAATCCAACAACACTGCTCAATAAGCTTCCCATTTTAGGGATAAGACTAGATGAATAGCTAGAGACATAGCCTTGCAAGATGGAATTCACTCCTACTTGATTTAAGGTTAGCAGATAGGTTGTTCTCTTAAGTACTGATTCCAGGTCTTGAACAATCGGGCCCCCGCCTTCTCATGATAGAGAAATGATTTGATTCATAAGGATTATGAATCAGAATTGTTCATTAGAGGGTCAATGGGAACTTAAGGAATAAGATGTATTCACAGGGGTAAAATTGTTATTTTCAACCAGCTGTGATCACGAACAACCTGTGAAGGATCGACTTACTGATTATGGTTATAAAATGGACATAATATATCTACAGTGAGAAGAATTCAACTATGGGCTATAGTAGAGTGTCCCATTAGTTAACGAATGGGGGTTAGATCGGTCTAATGAGTTTAGCTGATTAATCTCGAATCGTTGGAGCCCATGATTTATAGGTCCGTGAGGTCCCCCTACTTGCTTAAAATGGTTAAGCTTTAGAGTAGCTTGAGAAATTAATTTGAAATGTTCAACCAGAATAGATAATATATATTTAAATATGGTTTAAATATATGAAGATGGTTTTGTGCAAAAATTAATTCAATATTTGATATTAAATTAATTAATATTTTTAAAATTAATTTTAGAAAATTAAATTTTCGGTTTTGAAATCAAAATTGAATTTTGAAATTGGTTTTAATTTTTTTAAAAAAATTGGAAAATAAGATTACATGCGCAAATGGAAATATGAGATTTTCCATTATCATCTTCTTCATGCTCACACAAAACCCACTTCCTCTTCTTCATTAAACTCCAAGCATGAGCTGCAAGCTATGCACATTTCTTCTTTGCATGTTCATCTGCAATAAATAAAGAAGAATGGAGTAATTTGGAGGGATGCATTCTATATAAATTTTGAGAGAAAATTTCGGCTAAAGAAGAGTTCTTTAAAAACTGGGTGTTGTGAGTTTCTCCTTTTGTTTTACATTGCTTTAAGTTGTTCTTGAGTCCCACAACTCAGTCTAAAGCTCCAAGAGGATAGTGGGGAAGATCTTGAGGTGGTTCACGGTGATCTTTGGGGAAGACTGTTGCTGCTTGAATAAGATCTTGAAGAGTTTTACAAAGGTATGATCTAAAACCCTCTTATTTGGATAAGCATGCTCTAATCTCTGCCAAAATTAGTGAATTTGAATGCATGTGGATCCTTGATACTTCCACTGCATGTTATTACACTCTAACACGTAATTCATATGAGGTGTGGATGAAGGCTAATTTGAAGGTCCGACTTCACATTTTGGCAAGCATACCTGATGCATTGGCCAAAAGGGTTGAGAACATGGTCATTACACGTGAGATCATGGACTCGTTGCAAGAATATTTAAACGTAAGTTCTCACTTTTTAAGCGAAATGGGATTGATGATAATGAAACTAATGGTGTCAGTTCCCAAGATAATCTCCAGTCCTTATTGAATGTCAAGGGACTAACAGAGAAAGCAATTGTTGCTGACTCTGATGAAGTTCATCGACGAAGATTGTCCTCTAAAATGAAACTTGGAGTTTATAATATAGGTTTTGATATTGATCTCACTACTCTCCAGAAAAGGAAGAACTCCAAAGACGATAAATGTGATTTATTTGTCTTGGAGACATGTTTGGTAGAGAATGATGATTCTGTCTGGATAATTGATTTAGGGGTTACTAACCACGCATGTTCTTCCCATCAAGGATTTAGTTCCTAGAAACAATTGGAAGCTGGAGAGTTGAATCTTAGAGTCGATACTGGTGAGGCCATTTCAGCTGTTGCTGTAGGCAGGCTTAAGTTATTTTTGGATAAGAAACAGTATTTGTTATTGGATAATGTTTATGTAGTTTGTCATATCAAGAGGAACTTAATTTTAGTTTCTTGTCTGATTGAACAAAATTATTCCATCTCCTTTTCTTAGAATAAAGTGTGTATTTTTAAGAGTGGTATGGAGATAGGTTTTGGTTTAATGGAAAATAACTTGTATGTACAAAGGTTGTTAGTCATAAAAGCATTGCTTAATACTGAAATGTTCATAACAACAACAACTGTAAAAAGACCAAGAGTTTCTCTTGAAGAAAAGCCCATCTTTGGCATCTTAGGTTAGGTCACATCAATCTCAATAGGATTGAGAAGTTGGTGAAAAGTGGATTTCTAAATGGTTTAGAAGAAAACTCTTTGCCAATATGTGAATCTTTCCTTGAAGACAAAATGGCCAAATGACCTTTTACTGGAAAAGGTTATAGGGCCAAGGAAACCTTTGAGCTTATACATTCAAACCTCTGTGATCCGATGAGTGTAAGAACACGCGGTGGGTATAAGTATTTCATCTCTTTGTAGATGATTATTCTAGATTTGGGTATTTATACCTAATGCAACATAAGTCCGAAGCTCTTGAAAAGTTCAAGGAGTATAAGACTGAAGTTGAAAACTTGTTAGGACTTAGAATTCCATAACTATATGATAGAACATGGAATCACGTCTCAACTCTCAGCCCCAGGTACACCTCAGTAGAATGGTGTATCAGAAAGAAAAAACAGAACCCTGTCGAACATGGTTCGGTCTATGATGAGTTATGCTCATTTTCCAGACTCGTTTTGGGGATATGCAGTAGAGACTGCAGTTTACATTTTGAACAATGTTCCCTCAAAGAGTGTTTCTGAAACACCTTTTGAGTTATGGAGAGGTCGTAAAAGTAGTTTAAGCTGCTTTAGAATTTGGGGATGTCCAGCTCATGTGCTTGTGGCTAACCCTAAAAAGTTGGAACCTCGTTCGAAAGTATGCCTATTTGTAGGTTACCCCAAAGAAACAAGAGGTGGATACTTCTATGATCCAAGTGAAAATAAAGTGTGTATCGACAAATGTTGCCTTCTTGGAAGAAGACTACATAAGGGATCATAAGCCACGTATTAAGCTTGTTTTAAATGAGATTTATAATGAGATTATTGAGACTTCAACAAGAGTTGTTGAAAGGCTGATAGATCAACAAAAGTTGTTGATGTCAGTTCATCTAGTCAACCATCTCAATAGTTGAGATTGCCTCGACGTAGTGGGAGGGTTGCGAACTGGGTTTAACAGAAGCCCAAAATATCATATCTAATGATGGAGTTAAGGATCCATTGTCTTATAAGCAAGAAATGGAAGATGTTGATAAAGGTGAATGGATTAAAGCCATGAATCAAGAAATGGAGTCTATGTACTTCAATTTTATCTGGGAGCTTGTAGATCAACCTAATAGGGTAAAACCTATAGTTGTAAATGGATCTACAAAAGGAAAAGAGGTGTAGATGGAAAGGTACAAGCCTTTAAGGCTAGACTTGTGGCAAAGGGTTATACCCAGGTAGAAGGAGTGGACTATGAAAAAACTTTCTCACCTGTTGTCATGTTAAAGTCTATCAGGATTCTTCTGTCCATAGCCACATATTATGACTATGAGATATGGCAAATGGACGTTAAGACTGCCCTTTTGAATGGTAATCTTGAGAAGACCATCTACATGGTTCAACTAGAAGGATTCATTGAACTAGATCAAGAGCAAAAGTTTTGCAAGCTTAATCGGTCCATTTATGGACTGAAACAACATCTAGATCTTGGAATATAAGATTTGATACTACGATCAAAGCTTATGGCTTTGATCAGAATGTTGATGAGCCTTGTGTTTTTAAGAAAATCATCACAGCTCAGCAGCTTTCCTTGTATTGTATGTGAATGATATCCTACTCATTGGGAATGATGTAGGTTTTCTGACTGATGTTAAGAAATGGCTAGCCATCCAATTCCAAATAAAAGATTTCGGAGAGGTGCAATTTGTTCTAGGGAGCCAGATCATAAGGGATCATAAGAACAAAAGGTTGGTCTTGTCTCAAGCATCGTACATTGACAAGATGTTTATTAGATATTCGATGCAAAATTCCAAGAAGGGTTTATTACCTTTCAAACATGGAATTGTTTTGTCTAAGGAACAGTGTCCTAAGACACCTCAAGAGGTTGAGGAAATGAGATGGATTCATTATGCATCGGCTGTTGGTACCCTTATGTATGCAATGTTATGTACTAGACCTGACATTTGCTATGCAGTAGGGATTATCAGTCGATATCAATCCAATCCAGGATTAGATCACTAGACGGTGGTCAAAACGATCCTCAAGTATCTTAGGAGAATGAGAAACTATATGCTCATGTATAGAGATAAGTAACTTATCCTTACATGATACATAGACTCTGACTTTCAGACTGATAGAGATTCTCGAAAATCAACACCAGAGTCAGTGTTCACTCTGAATGGAGTAGCTATAGTATGGTGAAACATCAAGCAAAGAAGCATCACAGACTCTATTATGGAAGCTAAATACGTAGCTGCTTGTAAAGTTACAAAAGAGGTTGTTTGGCTTAAGAAGCTCCTTACTGATTTGGAAATTGTTCCAAATATGTCTTTGTCAATCACACTTTATTGTGATAACAATGGTGTTGTGGAAAATTCTAAGGAACCTTAGAGTAACCGAAGAGGCAAGCACATAGAATGGAAATATCATTTGATCCAGGAGATTGTGCATCGTGGTAATGTGATTGTCACGAAGATCGCGTCGGAGCACAATGTTGCTGATCCGTTTACAAAGGCTATCTCGGCTAAAGTGTTCGAAGGTGATCTAGAAAGTTTGGGTCTACGAGATATGCGACACCTTGTCTAAGGCAAGTGGGAGATGTTACTAGGGTATAGTGTATACCCTAGTTTATTGTATTTTATATTGTCTTTGTATTGTACATTAGTCTCCCTTGGCTTTAGGACAAGTAGGAGATTGGAAATGATGTCCTAAATCTCCTTGTAGTCTCGTAGTTTGTAAACTCTGTATAAACATATTGTTATTAATAAAATAAGTGTTATTTTATAAGCATTTACTCAATCCAATAAAATAAGATCCGAGGTTATTTTATGTAAATTAACCAAGTATGTAGAGACATATAGGTGGATCTTGTTTAAATAATAACCTAAATGGTCTGTAGCAGATGGATAAGTTTGGGTACCTTATCCTGGTGACACTACGGATACGACCCGCATTGTAGGTGTTACAAGTGTTCTTAAGTGCTACAAATGATCTGATCCTAATCATTCATGTGGAGACATGCAAGCGGGAGTATCCTATACAAAGAGTTTGTATAAGAACGGAACACAAAATAATTAGTCTCTTTATATAACACCATTGATAATAGAGACTTACATTTCACTAGGATGACTATAGGTAACATGATCTTAATCCTGAGTGACTTGTGAACTCCCGCCTATGAGGGTGGTTCTTTGATTTGCATGGATGTGAGTGGCCAGATCCCCTACTCAAACCTACTACTTTAGGGATTTATCTGATTGAGGAGTTGGGAAATTAGCAACACAAGACGAAATTCACTCCTTTCGCGAAGCAGGGGAAAGTAGATAAACTGCTCCTTAAGGGCTGATTCCGGGGCTTGAACAATATGGCACCGCACATTCTCTTGGCTCGAAAAGGTTTTAGTCATAGTGGGACTATGATGTATTGTTCATTAGAGGGATCAGTGGTACTTAAGAAGTTAGATGTAACTATAAGAGCAAAAAGGTAAATTGGCCTAGCTATACTTACGAGCAATTTGTGAAGGGTCATCATACTGTTGATTGGTTATATCCGATGGACATAGAAATATATCTGTAGTACGAAGAGTGTAGCTGTCGATATTTAATGGAGTGCTCGACAGTTAACAGATGGTGGATATCGTGATTAAAGAGTTTAGTAAGTTATTCACGTACCATTGGAGCTTTAAGCTACAGGTCCATAAGGTCCATTTGGTGGCTCAATGAATTCATAGTTCAAAGGCACTCAATCCATGCTACACGATCGTTTATACTCTATAGGCGTTACTCAACGATCACAAGGAGCTAATATACGATCAAGGGACAAGGCTTCGCCCGAACGGTTCAAGACCCGGTTCACCTGTTAGAACTCGTTGATTCGATATTTTATGTAATAGATAGCTTTATTTTTTTCGGTTTTGAGGCTAATTACCTTGGTTCATGAATTTTTGTTGAATGTACATGTGATGTATGCTTAATTATATGCCATAATGTATGTCATATAGTTTTAAAACCCACCATAGGTTATGCATTTATTCATACATCATCTTTATATTATAAATGTTATCATATAGTAGTTTGCATGATTAAATTACTTTAAAGCATGCTCATCATATAATATAAGAGTTATAATATATGCATGCATTAAACACATTCATGCATCATCTTTATATTATAACTGTCATAGTATAAGGGTGTATGTTAGCATGTATGCTTATGTTCACTACAAGTTATATAAGAGTTATATATAGTAATGAATGAACATTGCATGAAGCATGACACTTAGGTTTATTTATAAAAGTTATAAATGCCTTGTGGATGTCTAGCTTAGCAATGTGATTGGTTTTGATTGTTTCATTTTTTTTATAAGAGTTATAATTAATGAAATTAGAATTACAATCAATAAGAAAGACATGCATACAAACTTAGGCTTTAATCATGTTTTAAAAGAGTTTTAAAATTTGATTGAGATAGATCTAAGATCACGGTTCTAATGAGATTAGAAACCTAAGTCTAATCTTTTAATTCAGTTTAATAGGATTAAATTGACTAATAAAAGATTAATTATGTACCAAATCTATCTATAAGAAACCTTTTGTCTAAGGTGGGTTCTGGCTAGGCTAGTGTATTTAAGCTGACGAAAATGGAACACCCTTACCTGGGAACCTACCTGGAAAGGTGAATTAGATAGATTTGCTGCATGCATGCAAATTTGATGATAGTCTGTTAAAGTGTTTAATAAGACATGAATCAAACTTGTTTAATTATCAAAAGTAAGTGTTGTTTTGAGCAAATTATACACCCACTTAGTTAAAATCAGTAGCCGAATCTATTAAGTTAATGAATCCCTAGGTAGAACATTCAGTGGAAGGTACTTGGGGTATATGATACTTCATTTAAACCTCTACACGTTTCTCCCTAAAAGTTTACACTATGAGATCTATCCTCGGCCTCGAGGCACCTTGCGAGTGTCCCCCTATAGGATGGTGTTTAGGTAGGTCAATACCAAGGTGAATGGAGAAAATGTTCATAGTAAGTGGGAGTAGGACGTGTGACAACATATCCTCCGGTCTCTCTCATTAGGTTGGATAATGTTTTTGTGCATCGCCTTGAGGCACCCTGGGAGTGTCCCCCTAAAGAATGGCTGTATTTGCACAACTTTTTATCTGATCTCCAGAAATGGATAGGGTTGCTTTAGTCTCTTATCCTAATATACTTTTTCCTTATGGTGGGCGCATTGAGGCGGGACTCTAGAGCCTAAAATGAGAGGGTTACACTTACACAGAATTGTTAAGGATGTTAACAAATTCTAGACAGAACAATGATGACTATTAGATTCAGTTATAAGAAGTTGTTTCTGTCTAATGGTTGAGATTGTCTCATCCTGTCTCATCCCAGTGCAAGGATACTTGATCACCCCAAAGGTGACTTTTTTCTTGCCTCACTGAGGCATCATTGTAAAATAGATGTCACTTAGGATACAATAGAACTATTTTGGTAAAACTCAATTGGTGTTAAAAGTGGTAATGCAAGTAGACTCATTAAGTTTGTTTCTTTTTTCAGCAACCTTTAAAAAATGGCTACCGCTACTCTTGCACTTTTAGCTGCCGATAAACTGACTAGCAAGAACTACACTAGTTAGAAAAACACAAAAACACGACACTTATCATCAGTGACCTAAGGTTCGTCCTTATGAAGGAGTGTCTTCTGAATCCACCTCCCAGCACCGCGTGAAATGTTCGAGAGAAGTATGAGAAATGGACACGGGTGAACGAGAAGGCACAAGCATATATCTTGGCCAGCCTTAATGACGTTTTGGACAAGAAGCATGATCACTGCATGCAAGATCATGGAGTCCCTGAGGGGAATGTTGCTTCATCTTCTAAGAAGTTCCATCAAGATTCAACCTCTGGAACTAAGTCTGTACCTTCTACTTTCGGCACCAGCAAGTGGAAAAAGAAGAAGGGTAGTAAGGGAAAAGGGAATGCACCTACTAACCCACAACTTGTCACTCCGCGGGGTAAGTGACCAGTGCCGATTGACAAGGGGATGTGTTTCCACTGCAACCAGGATGGGTACTAGAAGCGAAACTGCCCTCGTTATTTGAAGCAAAAGAAGAAAGCCAAACAATGTAGATATGATTTACTGGTTTTAGAGACTTGTTTAGTGGAAAATGATAATTTTGCCTGGATTATAGACTCTGGGGCCACTAACCATGTTTTTTCTTCATTTTAGGGAATTAGTTCCTGACGGCAGGTTGAGGCTAGAGAGATGACGATGCGAGTTGACACTGGGCACGTCGTCTCAGCTTTAGCAGTGGGAGGCCTCTGATTGACTTTACAAAATAGATTTATCATTTTGAATGATGTGTACATTGTTCTCGAGTCAAAGAGGAATTTAATTTTTGTAAAGTCATTGCTTGAATGTAAATACTGTTGGGACATTCCTAAACTCTTGTAAGGTCCTATAGTTTGTAAACATCTGTATGAACAAACGCTTGTGATGTAATAATATGAGATATTTTCTTCATTTTTGTCTATGAAATATGAGATATTTTATTTGCATTTACCACAAACCAATAAACTAAAATTCCTGGTTGTCGTTGTAACTTAAGCATGTATGTGGAGACATACAAGTGGATCATGCCTTAAGTGATAACCTAAATGGTTGGTAGTATATGGATAAAGGAGGGAAATATTATCCTACTGACACTATGGATACGACCCGTTTTGTAGATGTTACAAGTGTTATAAAGTGCTACAGATGATCTATCCTGATCATTCATGTGGAGACATGCGATGCGGGGTGTCCTATACAAAGGAGTTTGTATAAGATCAGACCACAAAGTGTTTAGTTTTGTTATATAATGTCGTTCATGACAGAGACTTTCATTTCACTAGGATGACCATAGGTAACATGACCTTAATCCTTAGTGAGTTGGGAACTCCTACCTATGAGGGCAGTCATTTGATTTGCATGGGTGCGAGTGGTTAGATTGCTGACTCAATCCTATCACTTTGGGGATTCGTCTAATTGGGGAGCTGGGAACTCTACTACACAAGATGAAGTTCACTCGTTCCCCTAGATAGATTGCTCCCTTAAGGGCTGATTCCAGGGCTTGAATGATGTGGCACCACACAACTTCTCATGGCCCGAGAGGTGTCCACTCATAGTAGGACTATGATATATTGTTCATTAGAGGAATCAGTGGTACTTAAGGAGTTAGATGTAATTACAGGGGCAAAATGGTAAATTGACCCAGTTGTACTTATGAGCGATCTATGAAGGGTTATCGTATTGTTGATTGGTTATATCCGATGGACACAGAAATATATCTGTTTTGAGAAGAGTGCAACTGTCGGTATTTAGTGGAGTGCTCGATAGTTAAAGGATAGTGGATCACGTGATTAAAAAGTTTAGTCAGCTATTCACATACCATTGGAGCTATAAGCTGCAAGTCCATAAGGTCCCCTTGGTAACTCAATGGATTCAAGTTGAGAATAAGTTTTTGGGTCAGTTTAAAGTGTTCAAATTGACAAGAGGGAGTTTGATTATATATGATATAATTAAACTGGTTCAATTATATGTGATATAGTTGATATGATGTATGGGATATATTAATTGGAGGAATTTGATATAAATATGATTTATATTGAATAAAGGAGAAAAGAACTATGGTTTAAATGTTACATATAATGTGATATTAAAACTATAGGTTATAAATATAATATGATAAGTTAGTTATTATATTTATTTATAATTAAAACAATTATATGATAATTGTGGGTAGTTTTCTCCTTTAACTGTGCATGAAAGTGGGAGTTATGATCAGTTTTCATGACTGAAGGATAAAATGAAAAATATTTTCATTGTGAAAGGAATCGCTTCATTAAAAGCATCACCAATCATTTAGTTGATTAGAGACTATACGATAGCCTTCTAAGCGAGAGCCTAAATGATCGTGTAAAGAAATTTACTAAACGATCGCGTGCCTAACGAGATTCTCTAAACGATTGTGTAAACGATCAAGCCTGTTTTTCTAAATGATCGTGTACCTACTGAGTTTTACTAAAAAATCAAGTACACAAAGTCTATGCGATAGACAAGTCCTTCTCCCACTTGCTTGGTTGTTTGGTCCGATTGTTGCCTTCCTCCATCCCTTTACCAAATCCAATATAGCCCACAACTCTTGGATTCTCACTCCAAGAATACCAAGGTTGTCGAGTGGTTGTGTCTAAGGGGTTGCTTGTTCATGGAAAATATTGTTCGTGACTTCTAGATGATTGGGTAGGCGATATGGGCGAGAGCGAGAGATTGTTGTCCAAGTTCTTCACGAGAGCGAGAGATCAGTAGAAGAAGAGTTCTTCAAAGGTATGTCTCTCGCTCCTTTTGTATTTAATTCTAAAAGCATGCTGTAATTTGTAAGATAATGCATAACTGTTATGTATGTTTGTGAATGTCTTTAATTCTGTCACAATGGATTTGGGTCGATCATGCTTCCGCTCATGGGTTCTCTTTAATTAGAGTTCCTTCAATTGGTATCAGAGCTAGGTTCTGATATTCCAAATCCATTGTTGTATAGAATTGCATTTACATTCTCGGTAGCTGAAAGCATGACTACATTCTGTTTAAGTGATAAATATGTTTGTGGATGTGGGTTAATGAAGTTTCTGGGATGATTGCCTTTAGTTACTTGCTATCGAGTATATAATTCAAAGTATTTGAGTCAGTTTGAGTCGCTCGTGATAAAGTTCATGGCATTGAGATGCACATTACTTTGAGGAAGAAGAAGACCAAGCGTTGGTCAGATCGTGTAAACGATGGGGTAAGCGATGGTTGAGTATGGGATACTCACTGCAAGGTAGACGCGTGTGCACTAAACGATCATGTAGGTTGGCAAGCTTCATCCCTTAGTCACTGACTACATGATCGTAAGGTAAATGTTACTTAGCGCTTGTTCTTCAATCGTTTAGACGATCATGCTTCACAGTATCGTAGTCGTCTATACGATCGTTTAGACTTGCATTTAATATTAGTGCGCTAAACGATTGAGTGGCCTCACGCTTCATCGCATAGTTAAAGGCACTTAATCGTTGCTACACGATCGTGGCTACTCAACCATTTTACTAAACGATCAAATGGAAGACTTCGCCCAGGCGATTCAAGACCCGGTTCGCTTGTGAACCGATTTGCTCGATGGTTTTATGTAATAGATAGAATTTAATTTTCAGTTTTGAGGCTAATCATCCCGGTCCATTAGTTTTGTGAATGTACATAAGATGACATATAGTTGAAATCCCATCATAGGTTATGCATTGATCATGCATCATCTCTATGTTGTAAGAGTTATAATATAGTAGTTTGCATGATAAAATTAACTTAGAGCATGCTCATGCATCATATTATATTTATGCATGCATTAAGCATATTCATGCATCATCTTTATATTATAAGTGTTATAGTATAAGGGTATATGGAAGCTTGTAGTCTTAGTTCATTACCAAGTATATAAGAGTTATATATAGTAATGAATGGACATTGCATGAAGCATGACACATAGGTTAAATTTATAAGAGTTATAAATACCTAGTTTTTCTTAGCAATGTGAATGGTTTTGGTTGTTTCCTTTATAAGTGTTATAAGGGAAATTAGAACTAAAATCAATAAGAAAGACATGCATGTGAACCTAGACTTGAATCATATTTTAAAAGAGTTTTAAAATTTGATGGAGATAGACCTAAGATCACGGTTCTAATGAGATTAGAAACCTAAGGTTTAATCTTTTAATTAGTTTAATAGGATTAAATTGACTAATAAAAGATTAAATATGTAGCAAATCTATCTATAAGGGACCTTTTGTCTAAGGCGACTTCTGTCTAGGCTGGGTACTTAAGCTAACGAAAAACGGAACACCCCTACCCGAGAACCTATATGGAAAGGTAAATTAGATAAATTTGATGCATACATGCAAATTTGAGGATAGTCTATTAAAGAGTTTAATGGGACTTGACTTGGACTTGTTTAATATCAAAGACACGAGTTGTTTTTTTAGCAAATTAAACACACTTAGATAAAATCAGTAGTCGGGTTGTCTAAGTTAATGAACCCCTAGGTAGAACATTCAGTGGGAGGTACTTGGGGTTATGATACTTCATTTAAAGCTCTTCACATTTCTCCATTTATATTCACACAGTGAGATCTATCCTAGGCCTCGAGGCACCCTGGGAGTGTCCCCTTAAAGAATGGTGTTTGGGTAGGTCAATACTAAGGTGAATGGAGAGAATGCCTATAGTAAGTGGGAGCGGGACGTGTACAACATATCCCACGGTCTCTCTCATTAGGTTGGATAACCTTTCTATGCATCGCCTCAAGGCACCTTGGGAGTGTTCCCTCATAGGATGGCAGTTGTGCACGACTATTTATCTGATCTCCTCTATAGGATAAAGTCGCTTTAATCTCTTGTCCTAATCTACTTTTTCCCTATTATGGGCGCATTAGGGCATGACTCTAAGGCCAAAAATAAGGTGTTATACTTACGCGGAATTGTTAAAGGTTAACAGTTCTAGACCGAAAAATGGTGATGGTTAGAGTCAATTACAAGAGTTGTTTCTGTCTAATGGTTGAGAATTTCTCATCCCAGTGAAGGGGCACCTAATCACTCCACCGGTTGTTGGATTTTATGTCCTAAAACTCGTAGTTTGTAAATTAATAAATATATTTTGTTTTGTTTTTCGATAAATTTGTTATTGAAATTGTAATCTTGAATCCAATAAACTAAGGTCCTGAGGCTATTTATTGTAATTTGAACTTTATGTAGTGACATAAAGGTGGATCAAGTTCAAATATATAGTAAGAATAGTCTATAGTACATGAATAAGGTTGGACGCCTTATTCTGGGGACACTATGGATGCAGCCCACTTTGTAGTTAGTACAAACGATGTGATCCTGAATCATTCATATAGAGATATGTGAGTGGGGGCATCCTATGTAAAGAGTTTACATAAGACTGAACCATGAAATAGTCACTTTTTACGTTCTGCCGTTTTATGTATAAAACTGACTATTTCGTTAATTGGTGACCTAGGTAACTTAATCTTAATCCTGAGCTAACTATGAACTCCTGTTCACTCGGAATTATCTTTAGATCTGCATAGGTGAGGGCAGCTCAATATCGCTGGCCCAATAAGCCTCCCATTTTAGGGGTAAGATCGGATGGATAGTTGGGAACACAAGGTGCAAGACGGAATTCACTCCTACCCATTATAGGGATAGTAGATAGGTTGTTCCCTTTAGTACTGAATCCAAGTCTTGAACAAGGGGCCCCATCCTCTCCTTGGCCTGAGAGGGATTCGGTTTATAGGTTGGACCTTAAACCATTTGTTCATTAGAAGATTAGTGGGACTTAAGGAACAAGATGTAGTCTTGAGGGTAAAACGATTTTTATGACCCAGTCGAGATTACGAACAACCTGTGAAGGATTAACTTACTAATCATGATTATATCAAATGGACACAAATATATCTATAGTGAGGGGAGTGCAACTACGGGACTTTAGTGGAATGACCCGTTAATTAACGAATGTTGATTATCTCCATCTAAAGAGTTTAGCTAACTAATCTCGGATCATTGGAGCTCATGATCTATAGGTCCATTAGGTTCCCCTACTAGCTCATATGGAATAAACTTAGAACAGTATGATAGAATCATTCGAATTGTTCAAATTATGTAGAGAGAGAGAAACCGACAAGTATATGTGATACAGTGGTCGGGTTTTTCAGCTTAGAGATACAGTTTTAATATTTAAATGTGATTTAAATATCAAGAATATGAAAATGTTCATATTCGGAAGCTCGAAAATGATGGAAATGGTCAAAGATGTAAAAAGTCAAAGAGTTGACTTTTGACTTTGAAAAATCAAACTTTGACCGACCTTATATTCAAATTTGATTTGAATTTCGAGAAAATGAATGCGGATTCATGCTCGGGAGGTCAAAATTAGTCAACATGGGAAAAATCATAAAAAGTCAGAATGTTGACTTTTTGGTCAAATTTTGACTTTGACCAAATAACTATTTTGCCCTTTGACTATAGTTAGTGAGAAAATCCAAACTTTTGTTGGATAATTTCACTAACAAAATAGTGGGCTAGGTGTTGGCTCATAGTGGAGATAGTAAGCCCACTAAGTGAGTGGATTCTAGGTGTTGGGTTTTTTGTGAAGTTTTTTCATGTATTTGTTGCATGCCTTTTTTCTATAAATTAGGCTTTTCATTTTAGTTAAAAGACTTCTGCCATTTTGAAAATTAGTTTTTTGATATTTCGGCTGTAAAATTACAACTTGGTGAAAAAACAAAGGAAACACCCAAACCTACTCAAAATTCCATTCCTTATTTTCATCTCTTTTCTCTCTCTCGGTTCTCTTCATCCACCGGGTCCTACAACTCGGTTTTGAGTCTAGAGGATAGTAGGCCAACTCTAGTGGTAGTCCAAAAGAGTTCGAGTCGAGATTCAACGAGAAGAAGTAGCTTTCGGGAGCTTCAAAGAGGATAGTAGGCCAACTCTAGTGGTGGTCCAAAAGAGTTCGGGTCGAGATTCAACAAGGAGAAGCGGCTTTGGGTCAAAGGTAGCATCTTTACACTTTTATTCACTGTTTTTCCTTCAATTGCATGCTATTTTCCTTTAATTTAGAAGCAATTAGAGTGTAATTAGGTCCCAATTCCACTGCGTATGTCTCGTATTCCATCACCGATGACTTTTGTCCTGCCTCGCTGGGGTAACATTGCAAAATAGATTTTTTTTTCACTTAGGGTACATGGAAACTATTTTGCTAAAACTAAAATTGGTGTTAAAAGTGGTATTGCATAGACTCATCAAGTTTGTTCATGTTTTCAGCAATGTAAAAATGGATACAGCTACATTGGCTTTTTTAAGTGCCGATAAGTTGACTGTCGAGAATTACGCTAGTTGGAAACATTTGATAACTACAATTTTAATCATCGATGAATTAAGGTTCATCCTTACGGAGGAATGTCCTCATATTTCGACTCAGAACGCCACTCGAAATGTTCGAGAGGTTTATGAGAGATGGACACGGACGAACGAAAAGGCCCGAGCTTACATCTTGGCCAGTCTCAACTATGTTTTGGCCAAGAAGCATGAGCCTATGGTCTCAACGCGAGATCATGAAGTTCCTGTGGATAATGTTCGGACAACCGTCTGGATAGCTCAAGCACGAAGCTCTAAAATGCATCTTCAACTCCAAAATGGAGGAAGGCACATCTGTTCGTGAACATGTTCTGAACATGATGGTCTAAGAGCCTCTAAAGTTAGTGCATTCAGACCTTTGTGGTCTGATGAATGTGTGAGCCAGGGAAGACTACGAGTATTTCATCACTTTTACTGATGATTATTCAAGGTATGGGTATGTTTATTTAATGCAATATAAGTCGGAATCCTTTGAAAAGTTCAAAAAGTTCAGGGCTGAAGTTGAAAACGCATTAAGTAAAAGGATTAAAACAATTCGATCTAATTGGGGTGGAGAATTTTTGGATTCTAAGTTCCAGAAGTATATGATAGAATATGGAATAGTTTCTCAACTCTCAGCACCTGGTACACCTCAGCAGAATGATGTATTGGAGAGGAGAAATAGAACCTTGTTGGAGATAGTTCGGTCGATGATGAGTTAGGCTTCCTTAAAAAACTCGTTTTGGGGTTTTGCAGTAGAGACTGCATCTTACATCCTCAACTGTGTTCCCTCCAAGAGTGTTGCTAGAACACCTTAGGAGCTGCGGAACAGGCGTACAGCTAGTTTACGTCACTTCCGCATCTGAGGTTGCCCAACACATGTGCTTGAGGCTAATTCTTAGAAACTTGAACCACGTTTGAGGTTGTACCTATTTATAGGCTACCCCAAAGGGACACGAGGGAATTAATTTTATGATCCAAAGGAAAATAAAGTGTTTGTGTTGACAAACGCTACTTTTCTTGAGAAGGATCATAGAAGGGAGCACAGTCCTAGAAGCAAAATCATGTTGAATGAGCTTTCCAAAGAAACTACTGAAACTTCAGTAAGAGTTGTTGAAGAGCCTACTACATCAACAAGAGTTGTTGATGGAAGTTCATCTAGCAGGTCACATCCACCTCAAGAGTTGAGGGAACCTCGACGTAATGGTAGGGTTGCGAACTCACCTATTCGCTATATGGTTTTAACTAAAATCCTAGCTATGGTAGCTGATGGCGAGGTTGAGGATCTATTGTCTTAAAAAAGGCAATGAAGAATGTTGACAGAGATGAATGGGTCAAAGCCATGAATCTTGCGATGGAGTCTATGTACTTCAACTAAGTTTGGGATTTTGTAGATCAACCTGATGGGGTTAAACCTATAGGTTGCAAATGGATCTACAAGAGCAAACGGGGTGTTGATGGGAAGGTACAAACCTTCAAGGCTCGATTGCTGGCAAAGGGTTATACCTAGGTAGAGAGAGTTAACTATGAGGAGACTTTCTCGCCTGTTGCCATGCTGAAGTCTATCCACATCCTCCTATCTATTGCCTCATATTATGACTATGAGATATGGCAAATGGAAGTCAAGACTGCTTTTCTAAATGGCAATCTTGAGGAGACCATTTATATGGTGCAACCCGAGGGATTCATTGTCCAAGGTCCAGAGCAAAAGGTTTACAAGCTAAGTCGGTCCATTTGTGGACTAAAACAGACATCTCGATCTTGGAACATAAGGTTTGATATTGCGATCAAATCTTATGGCTTTGACCAAAACGTTGATGAGCCTTGTGTCTACAAGAAAATCATCAATAGTTCAGTAGTTTTCCTAATGTTGTATGTAAACGATATCCTAATCATTGGAAATGACATAGGTTTATTGACTTCAGTTAAGAATTGGCTAGCAACCCAATTCCAAATGAAAGATTTAGGAGAGGCTCAACTTGTTCTTGGGATTCAGATCTTTTGGGATCAAAAGAATAAAATGCTAGCACTGTCTCAGGCATCATACATTAACAAGATGTTGATCAAGTACTCGATGCAGAACTCTAAGAGAGGCCTATTGCCTTTTAGGCACGGAGTTACATTGTCCAAGGAACAGTGTCCTAAGACACCTCAAGAGGTTGAGGAAATGAGTCTGGTCCCCTATGCATCTTCCGTGGGCAGTTTGATGTATGCGATATTATGTATTAGACCTGACATCTGCTATGCAGTGGGGATAGTCAGTAGATATAAGCCTAATCTAGGATAGGGTCATTGGACAGCCGTCAAGCACATCCTCAATTATCTTTGGAGAACGAGAGACTACATACTTTTTTATGGTTCTAAGGATTTGATCCTTACAGGATACATGGATTCTGATTTTCAGACTGATAAGGATTCTCGAAAATCCACTTCATGATCAGTGTTCACTCTTAACGAAGGGGTTATAAGATGGCGAAGCACCAAGTAGGGGTGCATAGCTAACTCCACCATGGAGTCCGAGTATGTAGCAGCTTTACAAGCTGCTAAGGAGGGCGTTTGGCTCAGGAAGTATCTGACTGATCTGGAAGTTGTTCCAAATATGTCTAGGCCCATCACATTTTATTATGATAATAATGGTGTTGTGGCGAATACGTGAGTCTTGGATTCATAAGCGCGGCAAGCATATAAAGTGGAAATACTATCTCATCCGAGAGATTGTGCATCGAGGGGATGTGATTGTCACGGAGATAGCTATGGAGCACAACGTTGCTGACCCGTTTACGAAGGCTCTCACGGCTAAAGTGTTTGAGGGTCACCTATAGAGTATGGGTCTATGGGACCGATTGCGGCTAGACTAGGGCAAGTGGGAGATGTTGTACTAGGCGTTTGTGCCATAGTTTATTGTTTTGTGTACTTGTAACGTGATTATCTTGTATACCCCACTAGCTTTAGGACAAATGGGAGATTGTTGGGATTGATGCTCTAAATCTTGTAGGGTCTTGTAGTTTGTAAACACATGTATGAACAAATATTTTGTGATTTATAATATGAGATATTTTATTCACTTCATTCTATGAAATATAAGATATTTTAGTTGCATTAACCATAAACCAATAAACTAATATCTCTGGTTATCATTGTAACTTAAGCATGTATGTAGATACAAGTGGATCGTGCTTTAACTAATAACCTAAATGGTTTGTAGTATATGGATAAAAGAGGGATACCTTATCCTGGTGACACTACGAGTGTGGTCCGCTTTGTAGGTGTTACAAATATTGTAAAGTGCTACAAATGGTCTGGTCCTGATCATTTATGTATTAGACATGCGAGTGGAAATGCTCTATACAAAGGAGTTTGTATAAGACCAGACCACGAAATGTTTAGTCTCGTTATATAATGCCAATCATGACAGAGACTTTCATTTAACTATGATGACCATAGGTAACATGACCTCAATCCTGAGTGAGTTGTGAACTCCTGCTTATGAGGGTGGTCATTTGATTTGCATAGGTGCAAGTGGCCAGATCGCCGACTCAAACCAACCACTTTGGGGATTTGTCTTATTGGCAAGCTGGGAACTCAGCTACACAAGATGGAATTCACTCCTTCCCCGAAGCAGGAGTATGTAGATAAATTGCTCCCTTAAGAGCTGATTTCAGGGCTTGAACAATGTAGCATCACACTTTCTCTTGGCTCGAGAAGGGTTTAGATATAGTGGGACTATGATGTATTGTTCATTAGAGGGATCAGTGGTACTTAAGAAGTTAGATATAACTATAGGGCAAAACGAAAAATTAGCCCAACTGTACTTACGAGCGATTTGTGAAGGGTAATCGTACTGTTGACTGGTTATATCCGATGGAAAAAGAAATATATCTGTAGTGCGAAAAGTGCAGCTGTCGGTCTTTAGTGGAATGCCCGACAGTTAACGAATGGTGGATATCATGGTTAAGAGTTTAGTCAGTTATTCACGCACCCAAGCTACAGGTTCATAAGGTCTCCATGGTAGCTCAATGGATTCATGTTGAGAATCAGTTTTTGGGTTAGTTTGAAATTTTCAAATTAACTAGAGGGAATTTAATTATATATGATATAATTGATTTGATGCATTTTTTGATTGGAGGAATTGATATAAATATTATTTATATTAAACGCCATAAAAAAGAAAAAGAACAATGGTTTATATGTTGCATATGATGCAATATTAAAACTATAGTTTATAAATATAATATGATAAGTTAGTTATTGTATTTATTTATAAATAATTAATTATGAGATAATTGATTTTCGTTTCTCCAAATAACCACCTTAGTGGGTGGTTTTAGAGGGTTTATGGATAAATGGGATAAAGAAGAAAAATAGTTTTTCATTTTTCATTCCACACCCTACGCGCATCAAGTAATTAAATTACTTGTTGAGAGAGTAAACGATAGGCATCGAGTTTTCTATAGATAGTTACTTGCTTACTACACGATCGAGTAACAAGTCTATATGATAGGCTTCTTTCTTCTGTCACATCTCGATCGTCTAGTTCTTTTATCCTTCTATCCAAATCCATACAGAGCCCACACTTCCTGGATTCTCACACCGAGAATACCAAGGTAATTGAGTGGTGGTGTCCAGTTTTGTTCGAGGATCGAGGATTGAGTTTTACTCAATTCTGATCGAGGTTTTCCTAGAGGCTTATTTGCATTCGTGCTGTTGGACGCGTTGGTGATTGATCGAGGGATACGTGAAGAAAGGGTTCTTCAAAGGTATTGTTTACTCGATCCTTGTTTGTTCATTTAGAAGCATGCTGTAATTTATCTATAATGCATAGCTGTTTCTGTTTGATTGTAAATGTTTACGCTCTTTCACAATGGGGTTTGGAACGATCTGCTTCCGCTCATTGGTTCCCTAGATTTAGAGTTCCTTATATTGGTATCAGAGCTAGGTTGTTTTGATATTCCAAATTCTATTAATGTGTTGAATTTCATTTACAGTCTTGGTGGGTTTTAAGTATTCTACAATGCATTTAAAAGTTAAGTGTGGTTATGGATGTTTTTTGTTGATGTTTCAGGATTATTGCCTCTATTTAAGCTTTCTTTTACATTTACTAAGTTAATTTGTAAGAACCCCTGTGTTTTTCGGCATAATTAACTTGCTATCGAGTTTATATTCAAGTTTTGTTTTGTTTGAGTCAATGAAGCTTCAGACACATGAAGATGTTGTTTGCTTTGAGGAAGAAGACCAAAGGTTGGTCACATCATGTAGCCTAAGCTAAACGATCATTTAGATTTTGTTATGCGATCATGTAAAAAAGTTCTACTTGAGTATAGTATTTGCTAAACGATCGCATAGCTAATGCTACGCGATCGAGTAAAGGGTTTACGTGATCGTGTTGCATTGTCTACTCAATCGCATAGACACTCGGGGTAAACGATCGTTGAGTATATGATACTCGACGCATGGCGCGGACATAAACGATCGAGTAGGCCAGCATGTTCATCGCACAGTCACTAGCTACTTGACCACTCGGTATATGATACTGGATAGTTGCTCTTCGATCGTTTAGACAATCATGCTTCATCGCATAATCGTTGTCTACTCAATCATTTAGGAATGTGTTGCTCGATGTGCACTGCACGATCGTGTGGCTTTCATGCTCATCGCATAGTTCAAAGGCACTCGATCCACGCTACACGATCGTTTATACTCGATAGGCGTTACTCGACGATCACAAGGCGCTACTACACGATCAAGTGACGATGTTTTTCCTGTTAGAACCGGTTGACTCGATACTTTATGTAATAGATACCTTTATTTTTCCCTATTTTGAGGCTAACTATCCCGGTCCATCATTTTTTGTTGAATGTACATGTGATGTATGCTTAATTATATGCCATAATGTATGTCATATAGTTTTAAAACCCACCATAGATTATGCATTTATTCATGCATCATCTTTATGTTATAAGTGTTATAATATAGTAGTTTGCATGATTAAATTACTTTAAAGCATGCTCATGCATCATATAATATAAGAGTTATAATATATGCATGCAATACGCATATCCATGCATCATCTTTATTTTATAAGTGTTATAGTATAAGGATGTATGTTAACATGTATGCTTACAAGTTATATAAGAGTTATATATAGTAATGAATGAACATTACATGAAGCATGACACTTAGGTTTATTTATAAAAGTTATAAATGCCTTGTGGATGTCTAGCTTAGCAATGTGATTGGTTTTGATTGTTTCATTTTTTATAAGTGTTATAATTAATGAAATTAGAATAAAAATTGATAAGAAAGACATGCTGCAAACTTAGGCTTTAATCATATTTTAAAAGAGTTTTAAAATTTGATTGAGACAGACCTAAGATCACTGTTCTAATGAGATTAGAAACCTAAGTCTAATCTTTTAAATTGGTTTAATAGGATTAAATTGACTAATAAAAGATTAAATATGTAGCAAATCTATCTATAAGGGACCTTTTGTTTAAGGCGGGTTCTAGCTAGGCTGGGGTATTTAAGCTGACGAAAATGGAACACCCCTACCTAGGAACCTACCTGAAAAGGTAAGTTAGATAAATTTGTTGCATGCATGCAAATTTGATGATAGTCTGTTAAAGTGTTTAATAAGGCTTAAATCAAACTTGTTTAATTAACAAAAGTAAGTGTTGTTTTTTAGCAAATTAAACACCCACTTAGTTAAAATTAGTAGCTAGATTTACTAAGTTAATGAATCCCTAGGTAGAACATTCAGTGGGAGGTACTTGGAGTATATGATACTTCACTTAAACCTCTACACATTTCTCCCTAAATGTTCACACCATGAGATCTATCCTCGACCTCGAGGTACCCTGGGAGTGTTCCCCTATAAGATGGTGTTTAGGTAGGTCAATACCATGGTGAATTAAGATAATGTTCATAGTAAGTGGGAGTAGGACGTATGACAACATATCCCAGGGTCTCTCTCATTAGGTTGGATAACTTTTTCGTGCATCGCCTCGAGGCACTCTGAGAGTGTCCCCCTAAAGGATGGCTATATTTGCATAACTTTTTATCTAATCTCCAAAAATGGATAGGGTTACTTTAATCTCTTATCCTAATTTTCTTTTTCCCTACAAAAGGCACGTTAGGGCAGGACTTTAGGGCCTAAAATGAGGGGTTACACTTACACGGAATTGTTAAGGATGTTAACAAATTCTAGACAGAACAATGATGACTGCTAGATTCAGTTACAAGGTGTTGTTTCTATCTAATGGTTGAGATTGTCTCATCCTAGTGAAGAGACACTTGATCACCCCAATGTTGAATTTTGTCCTACCTCACTAAGGCATCATTGCAAAATAGATGTCACTTAGGGTACAATAGAACTATTTTTCTAAAATTCAATTGGTGTTAAAAGTGGTAATGCAAGTAAACTCATTAAGTTTGTTCTTTTTTCAGCAACCCTTAAAAAATGGCTACCGCTACTCTTGCACTTTTTCCACCGATAAACTGACTTGCGAGAACTATGCTAGTTGGAAAAACACGCCAAACACAATGCTTATCACGATGACTTGATGTTCGTCCTTATGGAAGAGTGTCCTCCTATTCCACCTCCCAACGCCACTCGAAATGTTCAAGAGGCGTACAAGAAATGGACACGGGCGAATGAGAAGATCCGAGTGCATATCTTGGCTAGCCTTAATGATGTTTTGGCCAAGAAGCATGAGCCCATGATCACTACATACGAGATCATGGAGTCCCAGAGGGGAATGTTCAGACAACAGTCTGCACAGCTTAGGCATGACGCTCTAAAGTTCATTTTTAACTCCAAGATGAAGGAGGGTACATCTATTCGAGAACATGTTCTAAACATGATGCTCGACTTTAATGTGGCAGAGATGAATAGGTCTAGCATCGATGAGGCCAGCCAGGTTGGCATCATTTTGGAGTCATTACCAGAAAGCTTCCTTCACTTTGTAAGCAACGTTATTCTAAACAGAGTTGATTACAACCTTATAACTTTACTCAATGAGTTACAGACTTTCTAGTCCTTGCAAAAGAGTAAGGAGAAGAAAGTTTGTGAGGCAAATGTTGCTTCATCTTCCAAAAAGTTCCATCGAGGTTCGACCTCTGGAACTAAGCCTGTACCTTCTACTTCTGGCAATAGCAAGTGGATGAAGAAGAAGGGTAATAAGGGGAAGGAGAAGGCACCGCTAACCCATAACCTATCGCTCCGCGGGGTAGGTGACCAACACTGGTTGACAAGGAAAAGTGTTTCCACTGCAACCAGGATGGGCACTGGAAGCGAAGTTGCCCTCATTATTTGAAGAAAAAGAAGAAAGCCAAACAAGGTATTTATGATTTACTGGTTTTGGCTACTTGTTTAGTGGAGAATGATTATTATGCCTGGATTATAGACTCTGAGGCCACTAACTATGTTTATTCTTCATTTCAGGGAATTAGTTTCTGGCGGCAGTTTGAGGCTGGTGAGATGACAATGTGAGTTGGCACCAGGCACGTCATCTCAACTGTGGTAGTGGGAGGCCTCCGGTTGACTTTACAGAATAGATTTATCATTTTGAATTATGTGTCGCGATTGAAGCATTATTGACACTATAAATGTCTTGGAAGAGGCAACTACATTTTTTTATGTCCTATTACATAACCTAATTCAAATATGTATTCTACTAATTGTAAAACACAATTGCTTCTCCATTCGCTTTCTAATGGCATTATATTTACCAGATATTCTTCATCGTATATGAGATTTGTAGGCTCATTTTATTAAAAATCCTACTCTCTTACAAGATGGACATAATTATATTGTGAAAATGTACACAATGCGTTGTAACTTGGACACCTACCTGCAAAAACTTATGATACGATTCCAACTTAATTAATTAGAAAGTATATTATTTTTCAATATTCAATTTGTATGCTTTTGATAATTATAAGAAGTAGATTAGGAAAAAGCTATTCATAAACACATAAAGCTACTAGTTTTATTTGACAACTAAACAACACTTGATCTAATTGTATCTCATTATTGATATTTGTTATGAAAACGATAAACAAAGCGAGAAAATGTAAACAGTAGAAAAATAGACAGAGAGATTTACATGGTTCATTAACTGCTTGTTAGTTATATCCACCGATAAAAGCATCACTAAACTTGGAGAGTCTATATATAGTGCATCCCTTTAAACTCTATGACCAAAATCATATATAACGTATATACCATACATGTTGTTACTTAAAACAGGTTTGTTAAGACTAAAACTAAAGTCTAATAAAAGCCCAAAAAAAAAAAAAAAGAATGTCATGTTAAAAGTCTTGCCCAAGTACAATCGGTGGAAGAAACCATTTGTGATGCTAGAAATTCCATGTAGTTGAGAAAGAAAAATCATAAGAAAAACTCTTCTTGTACGAATTTGTTGGTCATTTCAGATTTAGCTTCTCTCTCTGGAACTTAGTTTTCTCTCTAGTTTCTCTCTTGACGTTTCTTCATATTTTTTAGTGATTCGATAAAGAAGAAGGTTAAATTTTAGCATGCAAATCAATAAGAAAGTAAAGAAAAGGAAGAAGAACACAAAGATTATAGTGGGGTGTGCGTGCATGTGTGCATGAGTGTGTGTGTGTGTGTAAGAAAGAGAGAGAGAGATTACAAAGATGTTTACAAGAAATAAAGAGTAGTTAGTAATATTTTTATAACTAGCTTTTTAACAGGAGTTTGTTTTTCTTGTGAGGTGAACTGAGGAATAAGATTCAGCTGCATGCTTGGTCTGAGTTGAGGTAATTTTTAGCTCACCTGAAACTGAGGGTTTTTAGTTAGAGATATTGCACTTTGATTGTCACACTTTATGTTTCTTGTATTCTGTTTGAAGCCAAAATCTAATATAAGTCATTGTAGCCACTTAGCTTCTTTGGCAGCTTCTGTTAATGCAATAAATTCTGCCACTATAGTAGATAGAGCTACAATAGATTGTAGATTAGATTTCTACCTAATAATATTACCTCCAAATTGGAAAACATACCTTGTGATGACCTTCTCTTGTCTAGACCACCAACAAAGTCTGAGTCAAAGAATAGGCACTTTTTCTAAGTTTCCACTAGGTATCTGAATACCCATTTAGTAGCTTCCCAATGTGTTTTCCCTAGATTGCTCATATATCTACTCATTAAGTTGGAACAGTAAGCTAGATCAGGTCTAGTGCACACCATTAGGTACGTGAGGCTACCCGTAGCACTTGAATAGGGAATTCTCTCTATTGCTTTCTTCTAATCTTCAGTAGTGAGAGAATCTTAGGCTGAAAGTTTAAAGTATTGTGCAAGGGAGTAGAGACAGCTTTAGCTTCTATAATGTTGAACCTGTTTAGGACTTTAGAAGTGTATTCTGACTGGCAAAGGAATAACTCTCATTTGCTTCCATTTCTATAAATTACCATGTCTAGGATTTTTCTTGTAGCCCCTAGGTCTTTCATGTCAAACTCTTTGCTCATTTGAGCTTTAATTTCATCTAGTTCCTTCATATCGCTACCAACCAACAACATATCATCAACATAAAGGAGAAGATATACTTCTTCCTTGTTTGACCCTTCTTTTATGTAAACATAAGAGTCATAGCTAATCCTTCTGAACTTGAGATAAAATCATCAAACCATTTATACCAGCATCTAGGAGATTGTTTGAATCCATAGAGAGACTTTTTTAGTAGTCACACAAGGTCTTCTGCCCTTTTATTCTTATACCCTTCAGATTGAGACATATAGATAGTCTTTTCTAGCTTCATATGTAGGAAGATTGTAATGACATCTATTTGCTCTAGCTCTAGATTTTTACAAGCCACAATGACTAGGAGAACTCTGATAAAGGTGTGCTTAACTATAGGAGAAAATACATAATCATAATCCAGCCCTTCTCTTTGTATGTACTCTCTGACCACCAATCTAGCTTTAAATCTGATTCCACCTTCATCTGCCTTCCCTAGCTTCTTTTTGAAGATCCATTTACAGGTTACCACTTTCTACTTAGGAGGTAAAGAAGTTAAGATCCAGATCTCATTTTTATATAGAGAGTTCATGTCACTATTCATGGCATTCACCTACTGTTTCTTCTCTTTACTTTTGATAGCTTCCTTAGTTCCTTGGTTCATCATCATCTAGATCATCACATAGATTTTCAAAAGCTACATAGCCATCTTCTCCATATCTCTGGGATGATCTTCTTTCTCTTCTACTTCTGTCTCTTGTTAAGGTGTAATTTGTTAGGTCTTGAGATTGAGGTTCTTGAGTTTCCGTCTTTGTCCCTATCTCTTCTTCTTCAAGGTGATCAGGGAAATTAGTTTGAATAAGATTTGAAGAAGTATGATGAGTATTAGTAAGTTCCACTTCATAATGGTCTTGAATCAATGTTCCATCACCTGATTTAGCTGACTTAGGATATGTGGAATCCATATACAGCACTTTTTCTCTAAATACCACATCTCTGCTGACAACACTTCTATTAGGTCTGAAATCTTACAACTTAAAACCCTTAGTGCCTTCTAGATAGCCAATGAACATGCATTTCACTGCCCTTGGTTGAACTTTCCCTTGTTTTACATAAATATAGCCCACATAGCCAAAAGCCTATAGGAAAGAGAGGTTAGGGGGATGCCCTGACCAAACTTCCTCAAGTGTTTTAAAATCAATAGTTGTGCAGGGACTTCTATTGATTGTAAAACAAGTTGTAGCCACTACCTCTGCCCAAAAAAACTCTACCACTTTAGCTTCTAAAATCATGCATCTAACCCTTTCTAGGATAGTTGTGTTCATCATCTCAGTCACTCCATTTTTTTTGAACCACTCCATGATGGAGTCTTTTTTGGCCCCCACAAGTCAGCATGTATGTAAGTAAGAATTTCAGTGTTAGAGTGAGTTCCCTTCACAAATTTCTATCTTTTTTACTTACCAAACACACAATGTGCACAAAATTCAACCTCTTGGTGCCTCTAGACTTAACCAGCCCCTGTCTCTAAAGTTCTAGAATACCTTTCTCACTTATGTGTGAGAGCCTTCTATGTCATAGATCAAACTCCTCCACCTTATCCTTTTGAGGCAACACAAGATTGAGTTGGTAAAATAAATTTCTTCACAAAATAAAGTTCATTAGACTTAACTCCAGTAAAAACAACTATTCCTTCCTCTAAGATCTCTAGAATTCCATTCCTTCCAACAGAAGAATAGCCTTGATTATCAAGCATTCCCATGGATATCAAATTTCTTCTCAGTTGAGGAACATGTCTCACTTCCTTTAGAAGTATATCCATATTATCTTAGAGTTTGAGTACCACTAAGCCTATTCCAATCACTTTACAACTATGATCGTCTCTCATGAATACAAAATCATCATCCCATAATTTGTAGGAAACAAACCATGCTTTTGATGATGTCATATGATAAGTTCAGCATGAATCCAGCATCCAGTCCTCCTTTCCTTCATGGTCTTTAACTTTTTCCTCAGTGGTAACTAGGACTTCTGTGAAGCTAAGTCCATCCTCCCCAATAGAGGCATCTCCCCTTCCACGTTCTTTGGACTTCTTGAAGTCTTTTATAGGGATTCTTCCTTCTCTCAAGATAGTTTCTCTTGAAATGTCATTTTTTGTGACAGAAGAAGCATTTCAGGACAGATTTATCCTTCTGAGACCTATGTCCTTTCTGAACACCTAATTTCCCTTTCTTTCGAAAAGGTTTTCCTTTAGTAAACAAGGACTCAGCATCCCCACTGCTCTTAGAATCAGTCTTCAGCTCCAATTCTTTACTCTTCAGTGATATGATCACAATGTCAACTGAAATAGAATCCCTATCATACTCCAAAGCCACCTTCACATCTTTATAGCTCTCATGGAGAGAGTTTATTAGGATAGTTGCCCCATTGTCCTTTCCTAACTTGCCCCCTTATCTGAAAAAATTCAGTAGTGAGTTTCATAAACTTATCAAGATTCGCATTCAGAGTTATTGAAGCATTCATTTTAAAAGAAAATAGTCTCTCTCTTACATAAAGCTTGTTAGGAGCATCATTCCTTAAGTAGAGCTTCTTTAGCTTCTTTCAAATATCATAAGCTGTGTTTTCATGAATAACTTGCTTGAGAACGCTATCTGAAATGTTCAAGATTAGTGCCCCATAAGCTACTTCTTCTATGGTCTGTTTTTCTTCATCAGTGATAGTCGCAAGCAGGCTTTTAGGATCCTCAATTGCCCTTAAGGCCTTCTGAGAGGCCAGCACTGCTTGAATTCTTTTCATCCATAGTTGAAAACCTCAATTTCCTATGAATTTCTCCATTTCATATCGAGTTACTGCCATCTCTGACTTTCTTGATATTCTTGACAGGTTCTTGGAGCTTTCTTGAAGCTCTCTTGGATTTTTCTTGGAGGTCTAGATTTACCAGTTATTACTCAAAGCAGGCATGTTAAGACTAAAATTGAAGTTTAATAAAAGCCCAAAAAACAAATAATGTCATGTTAAAAGTTTGGCCCAAGTAGAGTCGGCGAAAGAAGCCATTTATGATGCTAGAAATGCCATGTAGCTGAGAAAGAAAAATCATAAGAAAAACTCTTTTCTTGTATGAATTTGTTGGTCATCTCATATTTAACTTTTCTCTCTATAACTTAGTTTTCTTTCTTGATGTTTTTCGTGTTTTTGAGTGATTCGATGAAGAAGAAGGTTGATTTCTAGCATGCAAATCAATAAGAAGGTAGAGAAGAGGAAGAAGAACACAAGGATTATAGTGGTTCGGTCATTGTGACCTATCATCCACTCTTCAAGGTTTGATTTCTTCTTTTATTCAAGCTTTCTGAGTTGGTTCTTTCAAGGTTATACAGATTTACTCACATATAAACTCATACATGCACTGATTTTATTCTCTCCATATATATGTGTGTGTGTGTGTGCGCATGTGCGTGAGAGAGAGATTACAAAGATATTTACAAGAAATAAAGAGTAGTTACTTATTTTGTTATAATTAGCTCTTTGACAGAAGTTTGTTTTTCTTGTGAGGTGAGTTGAGGAATAAGATTCAACTGCATGCTTGGTCTGAGTTGAGGTAATTTTTAGCTCACCTTTTGTTACAAATGCGAATATAAAGATTCCGTGCTTGATCATTCAAAGTGGCAGATAACAGATTCAAGACATTTTAACCATCTTCAAAGAAACAACTAACGATTGCCGCAATTAAGTATAGAGATCAACTGAATATTAAAGTACTCTATTAATTTTTTTTTATTATTTTTTAAGGGAAGAAAACTTATAGCTCACATAATTACATAATCTTTAACAAAACTTACCCTAAATCTTAGAGACACATCAAATTTCATAAAGTTAGAAAAATAAAGCAGATGAAAACGGTATTGTTTACCTCTTCGTTGTGCACGATAGAGTCGGATAGTTAAACGATGTGAAGATAAACCTTATCGTTTACCTCGTCGTACTACACGATGGAGCCTCGGAACTTACATGCTAGTAAAATGAGTTATCGTTTACCATTTCGTTGACAGGATTCGGGAGCTATACGATAAAGGCTATCGTTTACCTTTTCGTTGTACATAATGAACGCCCAGCGCTAAACGATGAATGGTGTATTCAGTCGTTTAACTAATCATTGTATACAATGGAACCAAATTACTAAATGATAGACAGAGAGCTTTTCAACTTTGCCTCTTCGTATTCTTTTCTGCTTTTCAACTTTGCCTCTTCGTATTCTTTTCTTACATTGAAAGGGGCAGCATGCCCAATTTATACATTGTTTCCTATTTTAGGGATTCAAAGAATTAAAATATTATATACCAAATGACTAATGAAATGAGGACACATGGTCCAATACATGAAGAAAGAATATTTGTTTGTTATCACCCAATCCTAACAAAAATATAGAGCACTAAATTAATAATCCTTCATGGCTCACGTCGACATGGCATTCTTCAGCTGATGTGTTTTCTTGACTCCTCCTTGGTCACTGATGTGGCATATTCTCTAACATCCCCCCTTAAACTTGTGAGGAGTTCAACTATCCCAAGTTTGGATCGTAAGTTGAAGAATTGAGAGTGTGTCAATGGTTTTGTGAGGCAGTCAACTAACTGATTTAATGAAGGAACATACCGGATTTCAAGTTTCCCTTTAAGGACTAGGTATCTGACAAAGTGAACATCAATTTCAATATGTTTAGGTCGAGCATGGAAGACAGGGTTGTTGGCTAAGGCCCTTGCACTCACATTGTCACACCAGATTATTGGTTTGGCTAACTGGGACTGCTGGATTTCGCTTAGTAGTTGTTGAAGCCAAACAATTTCTAAAGTTGTGTATGAAATACTCTAACTCAGTACTTGATCGAGCTATTGCTGTTTGTTTCTTTGAGGACCAGGAGACAAGATTTCCACCAACAAATACACAGTACGCGACTACTGACTTTCTATCATCAATGTTTGCTGCACAATCTGTATCAGAATAAGTTGATACTTCAAGTGAAAGGCTTGGTTGAAACAGTAGGCCATAGTTCTTGGTGCCACTGATGTACCGAAGAACTCTCTTTGTTGCTTGTCAGTGAGCATCTGTGAGAGCTTTGAGAAATTGGCTGAGATGACTCACCATATATGTGATGTCCGGACGAGTGTTGGTTAGGTATTGAAGTGCTCCGATTTTACTTCTGTATAAGAATGGATCAGTGAGAGGAACTTCATCAGTAATAGACAAGTGTTTGCCTAAGTAGCTAGGTGAGGCTACAAGTTTCAGATCTGAAAAACCATCCTTTGTAATAGATCATCAACATACGTCGACTGATTCAATATAAACCCATGTTTCAGATATTGAACTTGGATGCCTAAGAAGTAATTCAACTTGTCTAGGTCTTTGAGAGAAAACATGTTATCCAAAGTGGCCACTAACCGAGAGATCAAGTGGTTGTTATTACCTGTGATTATTACATTATCAGCATAGACAAAGAGCAGTATAGTTGAAACCTTTGAGTTTAGCATAAACAGTGATGTATTTGCCTTCGAGTTGGTGAATCCCTAGCTAATTAGAGTGGTGGTAAGTAGATCATTTCAGGCCTGACGGGCTTGTTTCAGTCCATATATAGCCTTGTTTAGTTTACAACATGATTAGGGAACTTAGAGTTGACATACCCGGGTGGTTGATGCATATAGATATCTTCTGTTAATTTTCCATTTAGGAAAGCATTGCCATTTTGGAGACAACAATGCTTAGAACAACCCTGATTGTTGATGCTTTGACCATCGGGCCAAACGTTTCAAAGAAATCAATTCCAGGATGTTGATGAAACCATTTGGCTATTAGGCATGCTTTGTATCTTTGTATTGACCCATCCGAATTTTTCTCGAGTCTGAAGATCCATTTGTTGCCCAACACATTGAAGGATGGCAAGGGACGAACAAATGCCAAGTCTGGTTGTTGATGAGTGCTTGAAATTCAGTATCCATAGCTTGCCTCCACTAAGGTGTAGCAAGTGCATCAGACACTCGCGTTGGTTCAGTTAAAGACCAATCACGTTGAGTAGTGCTTAACCAAGCCTTTGGTTTGAAAATGTCAGCTTTACCTCTCGTAATCATTGAATGAGTGGGCTGCAAAGGATGAGAGGTGTTAGGAACAAAGGTTATATGTGAGGCATTTGGAGTGGTGCTGCTAGGTGACCGAGTGGAAGGGCTGACCAAGGGAGTTTGGGTGGCTGTATGATTTGGATAGGGGCTAGGCAATGCATTTGATATTTAGGGAAAAAAGATAGGTTCAGCAGGCATATGAGGGAGGGAAGAGGCTGCATTGATATCTAATATGGGGGTATTTGATTGTGAGGGACTGTTATATGGATTTGAGGCAGATTGTGGTGGTTGAATGGGGGCATTGTGCAATAGTGGAGTTATGTTAGGAGAAAGAACTTGAGGGCCACTTTTCACTGTAGTTTTGTGTGCTGATGGATCGAGCACTTGAAAGCCATAGAAGAAAGGAAAATCAGATTCATTAAAGATAACATTTTTGGAGATAAACACTTTACCATGTTTGTTCAAACATCGATGTCCCTTGTGAACCATGCTTGGACCCAAGTAAACATATTTATCAAAGTGGAACTGAAACTTGTTTGGCTGGTATGCTCGAAGACATGAAAAACGGGCGCAATCAAACATTCTTAGTTTTGTAACATCTAGTAGTTCGCCATACATTAGTTGTATAGGTGATTGGTTCTTTAGTATCGACGAGGGAAGACCATTTATCATATGACAAGTATTAAGAAAGGCATCCCACCAGAACTATGAAAGGCATCCCACCAGAACTGAAGAAGCATTAATGCTTGTGCTAATATGGATAGTCCCATCTCTACTAGATATCTATGTTTTCTTTCAACTCTTCCATTTTGTTGAGATATATAGGGACAAGAAAACCGAGAGGCAATGCCTTGTGAACTACATAACTGATGCAATTTGACATATTCACCACCACTATCTGACTGCAGTGTTTTAATGTTTGTTTTAAACTGTGTTTGAACAACTTGTAGGAAATGTTTGAAGGCCTGTAGTGTATCTGACTTTTGTTTAAAAGGGTAGACCAAGAGATATCTACTATAATCATCAATAAATGATATGTAATATCTATATCCTTCAGTGGAGTTTGTAGAGGTTGGACCCCATACATCTGAGTGTATTAAATCAAATTTGTATTGTGCACGAGACAAAGAATTAGGGAAGAGTAGGGAATGGGCTTTACCAAAACAGAAAGGTTCACAAAATTTAATCTCTTCATTCAACTTAGTAGGAAGATTACAAATTTTCAATATAGTCTCCAAAATTCGAAGAAAAGGATAACCTAGTCTCCTATACCACAACCCTCTTGATTCTACTAAGTTGGCTCCACTTTTGGACAGAACAAATGTTGTAGAATTGTTATTTTTGTTCATTGGGTTGAGAAAATAGCTTGCCACTTTGGTATTTACATCAACTGGGATCACCTCTGCTTCATTCAACTAATATAGTCCATCTTTAAGAGTTCCTTTCTCCAATACTTGTCCCAAACATTTGTCCTTGACAACACAACAATCATTATAGAACTCAACCGAAATATCATTATCTTGAACCATTTTTGATATACTAACCAGATTCATTGCAATATTTGGTACACACAAGATGTTTTTCAGATTCAGATTGCAACTAGAGGAAAAGATGCATTGGCTATTGAGGATATGTCTAACTATTGTCCATTCCCTACTATAATATGTTCATTACCTTGCACTCAGAGGGATTTGCTATATTGTTGGGATTTGTTGTAACATGGTTGGTTACTCCACTATCTGCATACCAACTAAAGTCCCCTGTTGATCCAGTTTGAAGAAATGGATTCAAGTTCTGTGAGGTAACGAAGGCCGAGGGATTTTCCCCAGGGTTCCTTTGATTCTTAGTGTTTTCTTTACCACTTTTTTTATTTGGGACAAATTCTTGATTGTACCTTTGATAGCACACATCTGCAGCATGTCCATATTAGAGCAGACTTGGCAGGTAGGCCTATTTCCTCTACCTCGACCTCTTCCTCTGTTTCCTTCACTATTGTTGTTTCCTCTGGATCCATTAAATTGCTTTCTGTTACCTCCTTGTGTGTTGCTCTATCCAGGGGTCTTGTATGTAGAGTTGTTCCGATTGAAAGCAACATTGGCCGAGGCATTATGAGCAAATGTTGTAGTGGCTTTTGAAGTATTCTGATGTTCCAACCTCTTCTCAAATGACAGTAGTTCAGACTGCATATCTAACCAAGAGATTTCAGGCTTGCTCAGAATAACTACCACCACTGGATTATACTCCTCATCAAGGCCAAGGAGTACCTGAGACACAAGGCTACCAGCTTGAGCCAGATTATCAGAGTGAAGCTTTATAAGTTTCAAATATTCAAACATTGACATGTTACCTTTTCGAGTCTATTGAAAAACTTGGTGAAGATAGTCTTCTTCTGCCCTTGACTGAACTCCAAACAACGAATGAATGGCATCCCATAGACTCTTAGCACTTTCGTACCCCATCAGCTGTACAGTAACTTCAGGAGTCATAGAGTTGTATAACCACCATAACAAGAGTTGGTCTGTTGTAACCCAAGCTTCATACAGTGGGTTCAGGGACTTCACGCAAGTGGGGCTCGAAGCTCTTTCTGAGGCTTGAGAGTCTGCTTCACCAGGTTCAACAGTTGATGAAGTAGACACAATGAATATAGAAGGACATACCTTAGTTCCGGACAGATGACCTTCAAGTCTGTATCCTTTCAGGATCGGAAGAGCTAGCATCTTCCATAGTGTAAAGTTACCTCTCTCCAACTTGGTGCTAATCATTTGATTTGGCAGTTGATTAAGGGGAGGTGTGCTGAACTTCGGCAATTCAGTGGTAGCATTGAATCCTGTGACAGTGGCGTTTGCCATAGCTGCTCTGATACCAAGTTAGAAAAATACAGTAGATGAAAACGGTATTGTTTACCTCTTCGTTGTGCACGATAGAGTCAGGTAGTTAAACGATGTGAAGATAAACCTTATCGTTTACCTCGTTGTAATACACGATCGAGCCTTGGAACTTACACGATAGTAAAATGAGTTATTGTTTACCTTTTCGTTGCATACGATAGGATTCGGGAGTTACACGATAAAGGCTATCGTTTACTTTTTCGTTGTACACGATGGACGCTCAACGCTAAACAATGAACGGTGTATTAAGTCGTTTAGCTAATCATTGTACACGATAGAACCAAATTACTAAGCGATAGACAGAGAACTTTTCAACTTTGTCTCTTCGTATTCTTTTCTTACATTGGAAAGGGGCAGCATGTCCAATTTATACACTGTTTCCTATTTTAGGGATTCAAAGATTTAAAAAATTATATACCAAATGACTAATGAAATAAGGACACATGGTCCAATACATGAAGAAAGAATATTTGTTTGTTATCGCCCAATCCTAATAGAAATCTAGAGCACTAAATGAATAATCCTTCAAGACTCATCTCAATGACATAACATTCTTCAGCTGATGTGTTTTCTAGACTCTTCATTGATTGCTGATGTGACATATTCTCTAACACATAATCTCATCATTGTTAAAAATAAAAATGAAATCTCGCTAGTATGGTTGACTCCAAGTTTGAAGATCAGCATGCGGTATTCTTCCAGTGACATAAAACAATACATTTATTCTTATTCTTCGATTCCCACCTTGAAACTTCACTTTCTAATAATTAGTCTCATCCTTTATTATTGTTTATATTGTTTCATGTTTTTCCAAGAAGACTTGTGTGAACATAGACACACGTGGAGAAAATTTCAACAATTGAACGCTTTATAGAATTGGATTCTGTTTTATATTTTCAGATTTATTGAATTAAGTAAATATATGTTTCATAGAAAATTTGAATTCTTTTCTGAAAACTGTATTTTGAATTTTAATGGTGTAAATTTCAAAAAATAACATTTTTATGTTTTCATTATATCCAGATTTTGAATTTTAAATTTTAAATGTAGAATTATATTAAATAAAGATAAAAAAAAATTTAAAAATATAAATATATCATGTTGTAAATTCAAATCATTTTTCAAAAATTCTAATATGTATTATGTAATGTATTATAAATTATATAATATTATAAAATAATAATTATATAAATTTGTTTAACATAAATCATATCCATAAATAAATTAATAATGATTTATTATCAACTAAATATTAATGGGTAACTACAACTAGTTTTATGATTCATAAATATATAGTCTCAAACACATTTTAAACAATTATTTAAATTAGAATTCAATTCCTAAATATGCTACTAAACACATATTTGAAAATATGAAATACATTTTTATTTTCATTGAATCTCTTATTTTCAAATTCTCTACCAAAAAAGCCTAAAAAAAGCATGAATATTCATTTTATTTATTGTAATTTCCCCGCATGTCAACATCTTTTTCAAAAATAATATGATGCCTATGATGGATCAACATTAAAAAAATACACTTACATAAACAAAACTATATTATAAACAAAGAAAATAGAGTAGTCGCATAGTGCTTAAAAAATTTCCGTAGAAGAAATAAAAAGAAAGCTATGAGAGAGAATGAAAAAAAGAAGTAAAAAAAAAAAAAACTGTAATGATATTGAAGAGGACCTCACGTCAGTGTTAATACCAGGAAGAAGAGTCGGCCAAACAAACTTTCCTGCCAAACATCAACACTCTAAATGATACATCCCATTTTAATACACTCACATATATAAAATATGGTCCTATACGTAACCCTTAGCTAATACTAATCATTATTTCACCACTTTTTCTATAACTCCCTTACCTCAACAATATCTTCAATATATTACTCATCAAAGTACCGAGACCCAAAGTATTAGTAGATATAATATAATGTAAAAAAATATATAAATATTATCAAATTTAAATAGTCTATCAATGATAGATTATATCACTACTAGTAAGAGTCTATCAATGATAGAAATTCATTGCTAGACTTGGTTATATTTGCAATTTTTCTAAATGATGTTATACACTTGATTATTATACCTAAAAATGCTACCAATTACAACTACCTTAAAAAAAATTTATTTATTTTTCATTTATTCAATTTCAATCCAAACATATTAATGAGTTTTCCCACATTTTTAATTCGTCAACCACTTACTGCAAAATAAAGAAAAAAATTACCATGTATGTATGTTTTGGTCTGGATTTTTTAATTCTCGATTTTTTAGAATAAATGTATTTAATCTTTAAATGTTCAAAATATATTTTTGTTATTCCTAATTTTTAGGGATATGTTTAAAATATAATTTCGATCAAAATGCAAAAGCTTTTTTTTTTTTAGTATAAATTACAAAATTTAAACTACTGACATCAAAGGAAGCTATGCGATTTAATAAATTATATTGAATTTAATCAAACCTCAATTTCAACCATTATTTTGGTATGTGAGGCTATGATTATGGCATTTGAGGGAGATTAAATTAACATTAAGTTCAAATGGATGGCATATACTTAAATTAATTATGCTTAGTATTTCTTTTTCAGGTTCAATTACAAAAACATATTAATTTAACCACTGTTCTAACTAATTAGTAATAATTACTCATTACCATGTAATTAATTAAATTAAATAGTAATTCTCTCACCATCCTGATGGTGTAATGGCAGGAGTAGTCTCCATGGAAGTGGATGAGGAGGTTGAACCGTTTGCTTTATGGAATGGAAAAGGCCATCCTCCTCCGCCGGCACCGGCGGCTCCACCGCTGGTGGTTGGCTGTTGCGGTGGCTGACTTGACTGCAGCAACCGGATTTGTCTCTTCAAGAACTTGACATAGCGAATGGCTTCATCCAGCATTGAAGCTGTGTCCATCTTTGTCCCTCCAGGCACAAGCCTTTGAAGAATTCTGATCTTCTCACTAATCCTCTCTCGTCGGAGACGAGCAGCGATGCTTTGCGGGTCATCGCTAATCCGAACGTTTCGTCGCTTTGGCTTTCGAATGGTTGAAGGGTCGATGTCCACCGGCTGCATTGCCGCGATCTTATACATCATTTCCTTCATGGCACCTAGCTCTTCTTCTGGCTCTTCTTCATCATCACCTGTTCCAGAACTCGGAGTACCTGTGAAAGAATATAAAACAATTAAATTGAATAGAATTATAGAGGTTGTGTTCAAATTCCTGCAACGTCATTTTATAATTAAACATACTGTAGCCTATCAATAAATGGGTGGAGGAGGAGGGGAGTTGTTGATCGTGAGAGTCGGGAAGTTGGAAAGGCAAAAACGATGGCCAAATAGACTCAAGGTCAGGGACGTGGTGATGATGGTGAAGGCCGATATGGTGGTCTTCCATGGCGGAGCGATCGAGATCGAGATGAAAAGAGGGGGTTGGGAGGTGATGGGGGTCCATGAAGGGAGGGTGATGGGGGTGAAGAAAAACTAGGGTATGGGGTTTGGAGATATTGTAATGAAAGCAATGGGGGGGGGGATTTGTGAAGAAGAAGAAAAAAAAAATGGTAAGACTATTGTATTGATTCTATAAAAAGGGTGTAATGAAGAATGAGAGGGTTTATTTGTGTTAAGAAAATGGGGATTGATTGGTAGTGTTTGTGTTTTAGAGAGAAGGGAATGAAAAGAAATAATAGAAAGATGTTTGGATGGGCAAAGAGGAAAAAAGGAGTGATCTAGGGTTTAACATTATTTTCAAATTTCTGTTTTTGGAAGATTTTTCCCTCAAGGAATTGCCCCTAGTAATCAAAGGCTTTACAGAGGGGTTTGCCTTATTCTTTTATCATCTTCTGAAGCCCCATTTGCTTTGCTTTCTTTTGTCATTTCCTTTTATAGTATCAAAGAAAATTTTGTATATATTAAGGTTAAATTTCAAATTTATCTATGTAGTATGTTGGAAAGTATTGTTTATGTGTCCTAAAGCCTTTAACTAATCACTATTAGATTCAAATTCCTAAGAATTATTATTGTGGGGGAAAGAAGAAACTTGACTATCTAATCATCAATTAGGAACTCCCAAGTAGTTCATAATTTCTCTGATGTGTTCATTAATGTTACATTTAATCAAAGTGGTCCCACTAAAACTTTTTCATTGGACAAGGATTATTAAATGTTCGATATATATATGTTCACCTAATTTAGTATAATTGTAAAGTTTTAATAATGAAATTTGATACATTAGTGTTGGTATGCTCACATTCAAATAATAGTAACAATAACTACTTAAAATATAACTAACGGTCACACGAGTATGAGACATAAATGACAAAAATATTTTAATTTAAATATGTATTAGGACAATGACAGAAATATCGAAATCTTAATTTTACGAAAATTTCGATGAAAATATTGATAAATTTTTAATTTCGATAAATATTTTTATAAAAAAAAATCAAAAAATAAATTTAAATTAGTAAATAAACAAGTTAATATGTCTATTGTTTTTAGTACGACTAAATTAACATGTCTATTATTTATATTAGTGATATTTTGTTGTTTAATTATTATGTTTAGTATATTTTTTTATAATATAATAAAAATATTAATACATCCTTTATGTTAATTTTCAACCTATGAAAACGTGAAAGTATTTATGAAAAAATCGACATATGATTAGGGATTGACCGCAATTAATTTTATTATTATTATGTTTTTTTAAGTTGTTTTCTAATTTCCATGGTCCCAAAAACCAAGGCAAGAAATTGAAGTTGAATTGCATCAGCCTCCGTGGGGGAGCATGTTTTTTCTTATGTCATTCTGTTGTGTATCCGTACGGAAGTTTGATGGTACCTTCCTTTTGTTAATTTCAATTTCTCTTTTCTCTTTTTTTTTTTTTTTGCTTATTTATTTATTATTTATTATTTTGTTTTGACATGTAGAAGTTTGCGCATGCCCTAATGCAATCATTTTTAGGGTTTTCAGAATCAGAACCCCCATTTTTAGGTATAGCTAGGGTTTTATATTTTCATTATACTCAAACACACAATACTTCTTATACATTGAAAGACTAACAATTAAATGTGTGTAGCTTTTACTTTTTGTAGTGATATCAATTCTTCATTAGCTTCCAAAAGTCTACATGTTTCATTAGGTTCCACTATTTTTGCTTCGATTTTGAGTACCTTTTTCTTCATAGATCTTAGTCGTTTTCTAATTAGTACATATTAAAATTTAAATAATTGATCTCAAATGAAATAAAACATTGTCAATTACTGCTTAATAATACTCATGTTTGATAATAGATAAATCTTAAGTTAATCATAATCAAACGATATGTTTGTTGTTATGTTATGTTTGATTGACTTGTCTAAACAAAAAATATATTAGCCATTGGAGATGATAACTCATTTTCCCAAATAATAGGAATACTACTTTTTTGATGTGCTAAAAACACATTTAAAGCCATTGATAACTAAAATTGGAGAGGTTATAATGAAATTTATATAAAGATTTAAGATCCCAATTGAAAACAAACTTTTGATTCAAATGAGCAGAAATTAGTTACATTTTAGCTTGTTTATTTCAACCTAATCATATGTTCCAAAAATTTTATCATTAACGAGTGATATTCTAAATTAAGTGTATATGATTGAAGACACTAATCTTTTTATTATGCAATACGATTAAAAAATACTTGTCAATCTGAGTGTAACTCATCAGATAAATGTGTCAAAGACTATTTTAAAAGTCGATAGTTCAATATCTTGAAAAAAAAAATAGATACTTTGATTGGGATATCATTTAGATCATTTTCCCTGCCCGGGACAAAATCGTAGGTATTGGAATAGTAGGAGATTGAACAGGAGAAATTTGGCTCTTTTTTTTTTTTTTTTTGCCTCAAACATGTGTTTGTATTGTAGAAGGCCAACAAGATTATAACTTTAGGCTAAGGACCATCAAGTGTTGGAGTCACATAAATAGAGGCCATAAAGGGGTATGCTAATTTAGTTTTTTTGGTACACAACCTGTTCCCAATCTCTGTTAGAACAGAAAAATGTTAATACTAATAATAATAAACCTAACTTTGGGAGAGTTTTGGGGTTCTCTCACAGCAGCTTTCCACCCACAAATGTAAAACAAAAGTTTGTGTAACTAAAATTTGATAGATGAAAATGTAATGTGTCGTCCAATGATACCCAACTTGTCACACTCCTCCCCAGATTATTCTCCTAATTTGAGTAAAGATGAAAAGATAGTAATTGATAACCCTCTTATGACAATCGCTATCCAAAATACTCCTAAAAACCTGTATTCTTACCATTTGTTAAATCTATTTAGCAGTCATAATTCTCTAGAACTTAACACATAGTTCCAGCAACAACTTTAAACATATAATTTGCTCCTAACTAGAAAATATTGACATCAACATACATAACATATTTAAAAACCACACTTATATAAAATACAAACTCCACTATTTTCTCCTCTTTTGACCTGGACATAAACTAATAATAGAACATTATGAGCCACCTAAAATACAATCTTCCTAAGGGTCTGAGAAGTGATTGATTGGCAGAACTGTTAGGTCTCAAGATGTCGACAGCTATCTAGGAAGAAAAACATTTTAAAAGAGTGAGTTGGAAAACCCAATGAGTGACTATCTTAAATAAAACATACTTTTAATCGTAGTTAACATAAACATGCTTATCAAGAAACATTTATAAATCATGGTCAGGGTTTTTAAAAAGGGGAACTAAAATCATGAAAATACATCATATAAAACCTTGAAATAATTTAATAGCATCTTTCTGAAACTCCACTACTCCATTGCCTGAACATATGGGAGAGCTCTTTTACTCAATCCCTATTAATCTTAGTTGAGGGAGAGCCTTTTTGCTCGATCTCATCAACATCAATAATATAGGCATACGTGCACGTAGAGCTAGATTGGGTCCTGATCACCATACCATATCTTTGGTGTCAAGGATCCCTAACATCATTGTAATCTGAGTATCTTACCATACTTTCGGTACCAACATTGGAGTAGGGTTTATACAAGATATAGACATTTAAACATTTAATAACATATACAAAATATGCATATTTAAAATAATCATACCTCATGATTTCATATCAATGCAACTTGATGACAAATTTGTCTTTTACTTGGTATGTGTTCTTGAAGATTGTTTTATTTATGAACAACCATTTCTTAAAATTGAAAAACTAAAAACCTTCCATTTTATAATGGTTTCGTTTTCTATTTTCTATTTTGAAAACTTTATCTGTTCTTTCACAATTTTTTTTTACTATAATTTTCATTTTTTAGTCAAATTTTAGAAAGAAGAAAAAAACAAGGTTTTAAAAACTATACTTTTTTTTTTAATTTTCAAAACTTAATTAAAATTTCGAAAATAATTTTAGAATAGTATTTATAAGCTAAATTTCAAACCTTACAAAAAAAAAAAAAAACAAACAAATAGTTAAGGCCCAGTTTGGTAACCATTTAGTTTTTTGTTTTTGTTTTTGAAAATTAAACCTATTTCATCCATATTTTTTACAATGATTTGCGTCTTTCTTAAGTATAATATTTGAATTTTTAGCCAAATTCCAAAAACAAAAACAACTTTTTGAAAGCTATTTTTTCCCTCAAAATTTGGTTTGATTTTTTAAACCATTGATGAAAAGTGAATAATAAAATAAGAAATTTAGAGGTAGAAGTAATATCCATAGACTTAATTTTCAAAAAAAAAAAAACAAAACAAAAAACAAAATGGTGGAGATTTGATTTTTACTCTTTATTTTCAATATTAAGCTTATGTGCCAGTTTCTTCCTTTTAAAATCTGTTTGCTTAAGAAGTATTCTTACAAAATGATCGAACAACAACAAATAATAATAATAATAATAATAATAATACATTTTTTATAAAAAAAAAACTGTTTAATTATAAAATAGTTTTTACATAAAAGGCCCAAATTATCTTCAAACTGAGACTATACATTTGGTGTAATCTATATTGATCTAAACCATACAAATTAAATGATAATAGAAAAAATCAATTCCTTCTCTTTTTCATAAATCTTAAAGTTGGTAACTGCAAATTGTTGATTTTTTTATAAGAAAAACCTTAATTATTAACATTTTCAATATAAATTTTGAAATATATTCACATATTATATCTTCTTGCATGAAAATTATTAATAATATTTAATCAATTTTGATAAAAAAAAAAAAAAAAAAACCAAATTTTAGATTTATTCAAAATATTGAAACTAAAATTCAACCACCTAAAGTATTATAACCAAAATTAGTATTTTAAAAAAACTCATGAGAAATTTGAGGCTGTAAGCCAAAAATTGAAAAATTATTTAAAAAGGAAGATAAAAGCTTTTATGATTTGGAAAGGGGAAAAAATAACAGTTTACGAGAAGGATTGGTCTTTTTGGATCAGAAAACCATGCGTTTTCATTAATTTCATTAATTCCATTTCACATGGAAAAGAAAAAAGTGTTTATTGAAATGAAAATTCCACCCACTACCCCTCCTCATAATCTGGACTCTGACTAACACTTCCCCTTCACAACCTTTACTATTTCTGCAAAAAGGTCGTCCTTAACTTGTTTGCCCTTAAATTAGCCCTTTGAAAAAAAACATTCATTTCTTTTTCTTCTTTCCTTTTTCTTTTACCTTTTTTTTTAAAAAAATTCTTTTTCGTTAAACTATTTGTTTGACTATGTAATTTTGGCTCATCTCTGTTCGAAACGAATGATATTTTCACATTTTGATGAGTATACTACAATTTTAATCGTTGAAAATTGAGTTCGGTGTCTATTTAGTCGTTTAGCGTTTAAAAAATAATCACTTTAGTCCTCAAATTTAGAAAATTATTCAAATGGTCTATGACCTTATTTGATTTAATAAAATATTGAGTGACTATTAAGATGTTGGCTAAAACTTCGATGATGTTACGATTTTGTTTTTTGATGGCACACATGGCCTTCTTTCTTTCCTCTTTGGCGTAAGTGACTTTCGTTCATCTTAGATCACTTGTCCTAATAATAAAGAAAAAAAATTAAAAATTTTTTTAAAAAATTGAAATATCATATCAGATTTTAGAGTTTGTTCAATTTTAATTCATTTACTTTCAAATGTCCGACTTTAATCACTATGTTTTCAATAAAATTTAAATTTAGTCCATCAAAATTAACTTTTGTCGAAATTGCTTGAATAATAACAATAATTTTCACGAAAGTATAATATGTGAATAAATTTCCAAAATTCATATTAAAATGCTATTATATGATAAAAAATTTTGAAAAATCAACAATAAACTAATTTAAAATTAAATTTAAGATTTATTGAAAATATAACCTATAAAATTATACATAAACTAAAATTAAATAAATTTTAAAATTAGAGACTAAAATAATATTTTAACTCAAATAACATCACCAATCATAATCATGCTTTAGCTATAAATGAAAATAAATAAATCAAAAATAAATTTGAAAGAAGATAGTCAAAGAATTCGACCTTTTTTCAAGTTCCCCCAAAATATTGATTGATCAAGGGTTTGTATGATTGTGGGATTTCTTTTTTTTCTTTTATTTTTTATACTTTAAATATCATACCCATAAACAAGTTTATTTTTCGAAGTCAGAAAACTACATCTAAAATCATATTCAAATATGCACCCTTGTTAAAATTTCTTCAATAAGCTATTTTCTAAATTCAGAAGCTCGTGAAGATGAGATTTAAGAAGATACGTGTGGACGTATAAAAATTAAATTACAAATTTAATCTATGAAATTTTAGTCTTGTACCATCCTGAAACTCAAAATGCTTTTCATGATTTTTAATTGTCTAAAAAGATCCATTCAACTTGAAAATTTTAAGAAGTTAATTGATATATCAAATACAGATGAATTTTATGTCAACTAAGATAAAATATAAACCTTTCAAATTGGTGTCTAATAGAATAAAAAATATCAAACCAATCAAAATTCATCTATTAGACATAAAGTTGAACGTTCAAACCCCTATTAAAACATTTTGAAGTATAGAGACCTCTTGAACACAACCACAAACTTCAAGGTTCAATAACCAAATTTGTAATTTAACCATATATAATAATCCATCGTTTTGGATAAAAAAAAAAAGAAGATAAAAACTTTAAACCCTAGGTCAAGAAGACTTGGTTCTTGAAAAGTGATAGCCATTCATTCAACAATAAAAGACGGAAGAATGCACAAACTAAAACCAACAAATTTCCATATATCTAATTTGCAGAAGGCTGAAGAAAGGTGTAACTAAGACTGCTAATGGGAGATACATTACACTACATTAGTAAGACATCACAAACATCATTCCGAAGGCTGCAACATTCTTTAACAAATTAGTACATCGGATGATTTTGAAAAAGAAAAAAAAAATACATAAGAATGTACTTCGACAACCTCGTCTTTTCAAGTCGTCTTCTGAACTCTGTCCACGTACGCCTGACAAGGAAATGAGAGACATTGAGGAAACATATTATACAAAACAGAGAGTAAAAGCTATTAGTCTCAACCAAATCAGAGAGGTAGAAGATAGATTATTCTAATTTGTAAAGATCAGCATCAGAACACTTGAGAAACTGAACCAAATACTTTACCAAGAATGAATACACAACAAAAGAGAAAGGACCATGAAAGCTATGGATATATATAGCTTTAATAGGAATCCTAAGAGAGCTCCCATAAAAGCTTGATATCTTTCATTTTACAGCAATTTGATTGCCATCTTCAAAGGTCTAGGTGTAACGGAGATGATGCAACTGGAAGACTACCATTGAGTCAATTACAACGATACTGGAGAGGTTATAAAAGGTATATCTACAAGCATTCGGGGTACACTAATATCTCTAACCCTAACAATTACCCGAATGGCGAAGTTGCTGCACAAAGTGTTCACATGTCAACTGAATAACTAAAATAATAAATAGGGGAGTCCATTTACTAATTACAAATAGGTAATTGACACACGTATTCGACCAACTCTTCTTCAATTTTCTAACTGTTATTATTTTCTTTAGTTTGTTTCAAGAACCAGCAGAAAACCTTTTGTTGATGAACTATATACCAAGGTTACCCTTTTCAAGCTTTTTTTCCCCCAGCAAACTGCACAAGTTCCATTTGTTCCAGACAACTTCTGCACGACCCTGTAATGGATTTTACACTGCACTTTAGATACAACATCAGCTGATTAAGGAGTATAAAATTCCAGTCAGTCTAAGTGCTTCAGTATATCTCCTATTTCACAGAGTAATGCTAGATCCTACTGTCCAGGTTCAGGTACGCTCAAACATCTCACTGAATCTCCTACTGATTTCCTAACCTCTGTTAGACCATTAGTTCACACTATGCAGTGCTAAGCTTCAATTTGGCCCAAGATTTTTTTTCACGGTAATTTCCAGAATAGATAATAGCCTCAAGCAGCATCGCCTGTCATGCAACAGATGAAGGGTTCCTATACCTATCAACAATAATGAATATTGCTTTGTGAACACATCGAGAATGATTTTTTTTTTTTGACAACCTGACAAAAATTACTCAATGCATTACCCAAGACTCTTTATTTTAATTTTTATCATTGATACTATCTCATCGGTACTCTTGGCTTTTCTCTCCTTTCCAGTCACTATATTTGTTCAATTGACAGAGGGAACGTTGGCTTGGGTGCTGTTTTGCATTGGTTTGATTGACAGAGGGAACATCGGCTTTTCTCTCTTTTCTCTCCTTGGACTGATGTTTTATTTGGTCTCCCCATATTTGTAGGCTTCTTGCATCGACAATCCATTTTACATCTTTCTGTTGAGGTATCGCTTTGTTTGGTTCATCTTGTACTTGGATTTTTACGGCAATCTTTAGATATTTCGTTCATCAATGAAATGGTTTTTTTATCCAAAAAAAAAATCACTAGTATTAATTTTATTGATAGGAAACTGAACAACCAAGAGGGTCAGCTACCCAACTAATCTTCATAATTAAATACTGTTACTTTATCTTGTTAAAGACAGATACTAGTTAATTCACAGTTACAGACAAATAAACAATCTAAGGACAACAGGGAAAGGGAACTCTTTCCTGAGGGAGGGATCAAACAAAGGCTCTTCAATCTGACAAATCGCGAAAAGGAACTAGGGTTTGCAACTTCTTGAAACTCTTGAGCAAAATGTCTTAACAAGGAGCCAAATCTTTGGATGAATGAAAGCCATCTTGGCTGCATCCGTTAATATTGTTTTGAGAATCAAGTACCTTGACCTCTAATAATTGCTTAGAATTAAAATATCCAGCCCTGAAAATAATGCCTCCCACCATTACAAAGCACTACCAAGCACTGTTTGTTGGAACTTTTTGGCATGCTTCACTGGGTTTCTCACTGCAATATTCAATAGGATATCGTCTATCTAGAAATAATATTCCTCCAATCCTTATCCAGGGGTGTCCATTACGAATATGAAAAGCTTGTCAAACTGTGGTAGAGGGAGCACAGTTGTCAAACTTAGCTTCTGTTTGATGTGATCTAGATTGATCTTAACTTAGCGTCTGCTTGATAATAGCAGAGCTTTGTTCTAAGTTCTAACATCTCACCCCGCTAGAGCTTCCCTTTCTTCAGGCATTGCACTTGTACTATAAAATACGAGTTCATAAAGCTCTGTACTTCTTTACCTGTTGAAAGGTTAGACTAGTTTTGTATTGCTCAAACTCTATTTTCATCAATCTTCAAAAAAATTAATGCAGTCAGATTGGGAATTGAAATGTGAAACATTTTTGTAACCTAATGTGGATCAGGAACCGTATGATTCATTTCATTTATATATTATAATTTCACATTTAATAATTGGCTTGTAGCAATCATATGGATGTAAAATAAATTTTAGAAACGTTAAAACATAATATGTACTTGTTCCCCAAATGGTGGACTAACACTCACTAAGAACTACCAAAAAGAAAGGCTTTTTTATAGCTTCATGGACTTGGTTCTGTCTATTGCTTTATATTGGTGCAAAACTAGGCACCCTTTTGAGAATTTTCGTCTTTCTTATTTAGTTTACGATTGGAAATCTCTTCTATAATCACCTATAGGTGCTTTGGGGTCTCCCTTGTTTCATTTATTCATTGAAATGATTCTTCTCTAAAAGGGGAAAAAAATCTAGAACCACCACCTACATTTAGGTTTTAGGTAATTCTTTCTCTTGCTCCCTTCCCTTCCTCATGCAGCTTCTTCACTATTCATTTTCTAATATTTACATAAATGAACCCATCTTTTTCTTTTTCTTTTTTTTTTTTTAAGGATAAAAGGCTATCCATTAAAGACTGATGCTCAGAATAAATGAACACATCTTAATCACTTGATCCTGATAAATTTATGATATCAAACTACTATGTCACATTATGTTTATAAATTACATATTGGATCCAAAAGTACTAGTTTTTTTATAAATTATTCCAAAGATTTGAACAACGATGAACCAAACAACTCAAGCCCACCCAAATATTCCAATGTCTGGATTGACTCCACCACCTATGAGAATCATTAGGTTGTAAAATTTTGCAGCCCAGGCAATTGACAGCATCCATACCAACCCATGAATACCCTTCACTAGTCCTAAAGAGCTTATGCATCCTTTTGCCACTACACCCGAGACAGACATGATCTTCATTTTACAATGAACAGCCAAATTTCATTTAAACAAAAGTAAAAAAGAGAGGGCCACACAAAACCCCAAGGGAGGCATTAAATGGACCACAAAACGAACACTACTTCTAACGACCCATCTAACACAATGAATGTTCTCCTATTTCTTTCCAGCCATATAAACCACAAAACAGTGAAGAAGCAAACTTGTCATAGCGCACACACAGCCTTTCCTCCAAAATGGAAGATCAATACAACTTTCTCCAGCATCCACACAAGGCTCAACCGCTAATAAGCTAAATATAAGGTCAAAAACTCAATCATGCCAAACTCTAAAAGCAAAAGGACTCTACTTTTCTCTAGCTTAAGTCGCAGCAATTTCAAAATCTGGATCAAGATTACAAGTAGAGCTTCTCCACGTAGTGTTTAAGGTGCTAATCCTTCCCATGGCTACTAGCCAAATAAAGAGATAGATCTTCTTGTGACATTAAAGACCCCTGATTGATTACCATTTGGTTTTTTATTTATGAAAATTAGGATTATAAACACTACTTCCAGTTATTGTTTTCAATGTTTTATTATGTACTTTTTAGGAGTGTTTTCTTTTTTTTGTTTTACTATGGTTTTTATTATGTCCCTTTAAAACTACTTTTCGGAATTTTACTAAAAGTTCAAATGATCAGTTTTATTTTTTATAAGAAACATCATGAACAATATAAAAAGAGTTCAAATGTTTAACCATAATAATAAAAAAAAAAGTTGTAAAAGAACAAGCACAATTTTCAAAAACTAAAACAAAAAACCAAATAATTTTCAAACGGGTTTAAAATCTTACAAAGAAGAAAAAAAACAAGTCTAAGAAGGGGCCAAAGGTAAAATAAAATGAAGGTATAATTACTAACAAGAAAAACTGTGATGACTTAAGAAATCACCAACAAAGGCCCCTACAAACTGTAAATAGAATGACCAGCTATAATAAGACAACCGGGAGACTAACTCAAAAGAATATCAAAAGAGGGTACCACTCACACAAATAAATAACCAATGAAAGGTTGGGGAGTCTTTGGAAAAGGTAATAGAGTAAATAAGCAAAACAATGCTGATAAAGAGCATGTATGAACCAACAAACTCTTTTATTACAAGAACATATGAGGTCTTTAGAAGGAAAACCAAAATATAAAAAAAAGTGATTAGTACTATTACAGTAAGATAGAATTGTTAGACACAGTAAACTACCGTGAATTGTTAGACACAGTAAACTACCGTGTTCCAAACAGCACCACAAATGATGATTAAGTTGAAAGCCCTTATGACGGGTGTGTGTGTGGGGTGGGGGAACACAGAAATAACACAGTGAACTGTGAAACATAAAACAAGAGTATGAATATCACCCATTCCAGTTATTTATTTGGAGATAAGATAACAGTTTAAAAAAATACAATATTCCTTTCAATGTGTATGTTGTTGTGGAAATTAAAAATAAATGATAATATAAAATAATAATAATAATCAACTCACAATTATCGTATCATCATTTAAACATCTAGAGAACTTCACTGAAGTGATGAAAAATATGATAAACCAAACAAAATAGTCAACTGTCAGTGATAGAGAAAACTCAATTAGGAAATTTGAAGTTACCTGAACAAGTTTAGTGAGCTTTGGTTTTGAAAATGAAAGATAGTGATCAATTTTCTCCTGCGTTTGAGGAATATGACCCCCCTGCAAGGTACCTGTCACTTTGTCCACCACTTTCTTGACTATGGTTTTATAAACATCTTTGCTGATATGACCTTCCTTCCATGTAGGTTTTAGAACTTCCTTGACAAACTCCACAAGTGCAAATTTAAAAGCACGAATTCCCTTAGCATCCTTACTTTTCTTCTTATCATGGACCCCATCATTCCCATTTGCATTTTCTGTAGCATCATTCTCTTGAGAATCCTCTGGGTCAGTCTTGTTCTCACTTTCCCCATCACCATTCTTCTCTTTGATAGCCTCACCATCAGCTGCTGGCTTCCCATGATTTATTGCATCACTCCCATGAAGAGTTTCTTTAGCAGAGATGCCAATCTTGTTACAAGAATCAGATGATAGAGGCAAATTTGGTATCTGTACTCCATCCTTCACTTCTGTAGTGCTTTTCTGTCCAGTGGAATTCAGCAAACAGTCTGAAGGTGTTTTAGTGACTTCAAGCTTCTTCAGCTCTAAGCTATTGCAGAGAGTAGGATCATGTTGCTTCGAGGATTCAATTATGGGACCTGACTTCATCGATACTCCCAAAGCACCCACGGATGCATCAGAATAAGGGAAGGAAGGTGTTTCTGACACACTATGTGTGTTAAGGGAGGTATACAATTGAGGCAATGGTTGCACATTTCCAAAATATTGTGCAAGAGAGACGGAAAGGTTAGTTAATTGGGTAATTTGTTCGCTGGTTACTATGTTTGGAGTGATAGTTGTTCCAGAGTTAATTCCCGGCATGCTTCCACCCTCCTCCTGCTGTTTAACTCTAAAATTTCCATCTGAAACTTTCGGATTCATTACGATTCCGCCTGGATGGTCAGTGTGATATGTCATTCTTTGTCCAAGGACAATATTACTAGAAGGATTGCCTTCAGCATGTGAAGCAATAGGTTTGTCGATTGTAATCTTATCATTGAATGCTGGTGAAATAGTAACATCTTTTGTTAGATTATGGTTTTGCCGAAAATGAGTATTATCAACTGTTATAGGCTCTATGGAAATGTCTTGCTTCTTAGCCAGAGCCTCTTGAACTATCGCATGGCTAAGAGTGGCCAAAGCCATGGAAGTTTTAGAGCCAGATTCCGGCATGATGTTGCAATCGCCTTTCACCACATGACTGGATGGTTGCACAGGGTAGTGCCAATCAGGAGACATCTCCATATCATCACTTGGCCACTTTCTGTGACCTCTAGGGTCAGAAGTGCCCATGGAACCACCAGCGTCTTCTGCCTTGCTCAGAATAGTATCCTTCTTGTTGCTCTGAACTGCCTTGATGCCAACAGTTTGATCCCACTGAGTTTTGCTCTCATTATTCAAACCATGAACCCATTTTTGTTCCGAAGGCCATGTATAACTTGGTTCTTGACTAGCAATTTGTTCGCTTTTGTCCTCCCTCAACTGAGTGAAATCGGAACCACCGGCCAATTCACTCGATTTTGTGCCATCCCACAACCGATCCCTACCATCTGAACTTTGAAACTGTTCCCATCTATCAGTACTTGATTTTCTCTCTGGACTTGGACGTGGCTGGCTATGATGAGAAAACTTGCAATTCTTTCCATTACGACAAGTTCCAGCAGCAAAAAATTTACAGATAACAAGACTGCTACTGCAAGGTTCACGCTCACCACGTGAGAAGTATGGTTCTTTACTCCTATCATTGTCCCTGTCTCTACTAATATCATTTGGAGAACCTCGTGACAGTTCATGAAATGCACTGTCATGAGGATACTTGCAAGAGGCACCCCTATGACACCTTCCCTTCACAAAATCGGTACATTGAGCAGTTGATCTTCCACCCCTGGGATGGTCCCTAAAATCATGGGGAGTTGATCTTAAAGGTCGCCCCCCCTTCTTGTTCCTATTTTCCCAGCTATCATCCAGATTTTGATTGTCCTGGTGAAGAAATTGACAACCATTACCTCGCCTGCATCTTCCAGAAGCAAAATCTCTGCACAATTGAGTTGAACCACGGGATCTGTTCCTGTTTCTATCATGAAACCCAGAGTCCCGCTTAAAACTATGAGGACTTCTACTTCTACTCCGGCTTCTACTCCAACTCCGGCTTCTACTCCTACCCCTGAAACACAATAAAAACAAGCAAGTTTAATAAACAAAAAATGTAATTGCAATAGATCATCCCATCCCTTGGAAAAGAATTAATAAATCCTACTAGAAATACATAGGTCCAGGTACTCTCGTTCATATGACATAACATGGATACCCAAACAAGCATGAAAATTGAGGATCAAACTTGAGAGATTTGTATAACTGACATTGTGTTCTAAGCAAAAAGTGCAACTTCAGCGACAAAATTTGAGATTGAATACTTTTGCGATTAGGAAGTTGATATAAGCTCTTGAAGCTACCAGTGTATCTAACCTCACTGACCTGCTCCGATCATTTCTATCAGACAGGTTAGAGCTGTGTCTTCTCCATCCATCTAGACCAGGAGACATTCTTGTGCCGTAGCTTTTATCATCACAATCCTGTTCAGCCGTGCCTTCCATATTTTTATTATAACCTTTATTATTGTAATCCTCCTTATGTGAAGCTCTGGCAGGTAAAGGTTCCTCCGACAGCAATCCCCAATCTTGCTTAGGTTTTGAAATGGTATTGGTGGTTCCCATACCAGACCACTTGGAACCATCATCACTTGCAAGTTCAGGAGAAATCCAACCAGGACGTGATTCTTTTCCAGGCCAACCATGTTGTTGCACACTGTCAGTTTCCAAGTGAGAATCTTCTCTCAAATCCCATTTTGACGTGCGTTTTCTGCCACTTCCACTCATAACTCTAAGGATTTTCTCCTAAATACAGTAAAATCTGAAGGCAGGATGAAAATAAGTTAATTTTAGTGGTAAGTCCTTCCCACTTTGTTGTCAAATCCAAGTTTTTCATATAGATTGAATTGGTTGAGATTCAGCAAAGAATAGATTAGACTACATTTCCCCGTTGAAATTACCTAAGCTCATTTAGCAGTATTCCGTTAGCTCTCATTACAAATTATCCGAGACATTAACACTGAACGAGATGGGAATCCCCCAACACAGAGAGAAGAAAAACCCAGTACGTACTCACACGGTCCAGTCAGAATATAAACAAAAACAACATTTTATTGCCCAAGCTTTTTGTTTATAAAATGAATTTTCTCACTTGTAATCAGTCATATAACTAGTATATCATAAAATAACCAAATTTCCTGCCAGTCTTTTAAAATGCCCAAGGCGCACAATGGCCTTCTGGAGCCTAGGCGCATAAAGGTGCGGACTTTTTTTTCGTGAAGCACACTATTATAAAAAATATAAAAATATATATATATATACTATATAAATGTTTATTTACACAACCAAAATATAGATGGATAGAAATGTGACTTAAAGAAGAATATACAAAAAAAAATAAAAGATAGATATTAGTCATTGTCATTCAACACCAAGTTAAGTGAAATGACATAAAAACAATCACAAATACAATTCTAAAATCCTAAATATTAAACTCATCTTCACTAAAGAAGAAGAAGTAGTTGATTCGGTGAAAAAGGAAGAAGAAGAGGAAGAGGAAACGGAAGAGGGAGAAGAAGAAGAAAAGACTTACAAACCGTGAAGGCAAGTCGTCCAATTTCAATAAGACGTTGATTTGTTGTTGTAGACATCGTAGGACTTGTACGTAGTATAATGATGCCAAATTAGGTTTAAAAAACTATAAATATAAATATTATATTAAAACGCAAATAAAGTTGCGTTATTTATAAAAAAAAAAAAAAAAAAACTGATAGACGCGAGGCGCGCCTCGGCGCTTCATGGAAGGTGCAAGAAGGCACACGCCTTCTATCATGCACCTCGTCTTTCCGAGGTGAGGCGCCACTGTTGCACCTTGTGCCTAGGCACGCGCCTGGCCACGCCTTTCAAAACACTCTTCCTGCCAGTAAATACTCCACCTCTAGCTACCAACCAAACTTCAAAAAATTACAGATGCACTTTGCTCAAAAGTGAGGGTATCAGAATCAAAAGAAGCTTGTATGAGCAACCAACTTCAAGGAAAAAGTATTTGCAGTACTTGTGATCATGTAAAAAGTCTAGCAAGGTATACTACCCCATCATGATGGGAAGAGAAATCTGGGAATATAAACCAATCTGGCGAAGCAATTAATCCAACAGCTCGTCATAAAACGTGGCATTTCATGTTAACTGAGATATAATCAACATCACAAACAAGGAAAACAGTCAAGCATGCACACGAAGAGCACAGCAAATCACAATCAATCCAAAAAACATATGCAATGTTGATGAAACTAGACCCTACAAGCTCTCCATATGCACTATTGTAATCATGCCATAATTATATTTCATTTAGACGGAAAAAATTAAAAAAATCAAAAATCAAATCAAATATGCAGTGTTCAAGTTTCACATAATTTTCAATTCCAAACAACTAATTCCTAGACATCACATTGACACTGCAAAATATCCAACTCCATGGAACCACAAACCTAGGCAGCCCAAGGACTTGAATTTCATAAGAACGTGGAAATTAGTTCACATTCAATTCGTAACCACTATCACTGGTTTACATTGACATTTGTTAAATGCCAAGGGAAACCTCTTTCCAAAAATTGTTCCATAGGGAAATAATGCTAAGGAAACTGCTTTCCAATAAACTAGAGAAATCTTCTTCACAGGTTACCAACCCCAAAATCCTACCTATTTTTTTATATAACAAGAGACTAACCTTAAAAGAGAAACAGACATGTTAAATCTTATGCCTTCTGTTCAGCGATCCATGTTGGATTGCTAGACCTCCGAAAGGATTCTCCTTGGAGTCCTTTTTTAGTATGTTGTGTAGCTCGAGTTCCCTCACCTCCCCAGTCCTTTCCTCACTATGAAAGGTGACTAGGTGAGTATCCCAAAAGGTCAAATTCCTAGTCTTGCAAATTCTTCACACGGAGTTAACACCATGGATTGAATTTAGAGACACTCTTCCTTTGCTGAGAGGACCCAATGGTGCATTTCAAACTTCTTGGTTTTCTTCAAAAGCTTCCATAAAGAAGTTGCATTAACTATACTAGTCGGATGTAGCATCCCCACCTGTTAGGAGGACAACTAATAAACATCGTCAAAAACCATTTCTCTTCTTCCATGAAAATAGCTTTACCCATTTTGATAATGAGGTTGGAGCAAGAAAAATCGATACTAAAGGGTCATTTTCTTGAGTGCATTTTCAAAAGCCAAAGGCCTCACAACTCTCAAGGGTCGTAAATTTGAATCTTCAGCCACCACATATATGTATCATGATATTCTAAAAAGCCATCATATGAAGGGACTACTTTTTTGGCATCATTTAAAATCTTTTGAAAAAGTGGACTAAACAATGATCATTACAAGAAGACTTTTACGTTTTTTTTTTATAGACCATAATTTGCATCTAAGGGACTAGAGTTGTTAAGGAAATGTTATAAGAAACATAAAATCCACATGATGTCTAATTGAGTAGAGTACAAAGATCCCCATGAAAGCAAACATTATTTCCATTCAATATTTTATAATAATAGCTATTATTATTTAGATGAAACAAACTTTTCATCAACAAAAGATGAGTACAAAATGAGGGGAAATGAAATATTCCCACACACCAAATGCTTACAAGAAGGATGTCCAATTGGTAACATTTTTTGGGGGGGATAAGAGAATTTCATCGATAGAATGAAAATCCGAAGATATCCAAGGGTATAAAAGGAACCAATCAAATGGTATGTAAAGATGTTGCCAATTAGCAATAAGGAAAGACGAACTATGGCTTCTAAAAGCCGGTATATCTTTACAATAAAAAAAGCATTAGAGATGGCGGCGTCAAAAATGTCCTTTGAAGTCTTGTACTTCTCTTGGAAGATTTGAGCATTTCTTTCATCCTATATCTTCCACAAAACCACTTATATAACGCATGTCCATATGTGTTCTTTAGTAGCATTGAGGGGTAGATCAAATTGTTCGAACCGGTAACACTTTGAGATAAGCTATAATTACAAAATGATTTAGAAGTGCAAGGCAAAGAAGAACCAAAAAGAGTGACAAGATCCTAAACCACCTCCCCACAAGAATCATGGCTATTAAAAATTCTTGAGTTTCTTTCAAACCAAAGGCACCAAGGAGGGCAAACACCCCACTAGACCAAAGAATCACGGGTTGCCCTTTAAAATGTGTGCCACCAATGAGTTGACATAGGGCCTTCTTTAAAGCTTTGCTAGCCCAAAAACCTTTGAAGACTTTGAGAAGATCTTCCCAAATTGTATAGCAGAAAGACATGAGAAGAATAGATGCATCAAGGGTTTTTCAGTACCCATACATAGAACACTCCAATTTGGGGAGAGAGCCATATTTTGAAGGACCCTTTGAATACCACATAACAAGTGTTCAATCTTTCAACATGGAAAATCCACAAGAAAATCTTCACATTTATTGGACAAGAGGCTTGCAAAAGTAGGTCAACAAGCTAGAAACCGAAGGCTTCTTAATGAGTGGTCAACTTAGGCAAAAAAACAAAAGCCCCCCAATTCTCAAGGGTCCATAGTTTACATTCTTGAATTTTCTTTGACACTCAGCCTGATGTTAAGACAACAAATGAAACAAAGAAGCTCACTCTTCCACCTCCAAATCATTAAGTTTCTTCCAAAATCCACCTTCCATTCCAATCATGAACTGACAACGACCACGAATGGATGAAGAGCTTTGAGGCTTTGGAAGAAGGAAAATTGTCCAACATACCCTAAGAGTGGGCCTCTTTATCCAATCATTTGCTTTCTATCCATATTCGAGCTTCTCCAGATATTTGGATATGGCCCCTTGATTCCTCTTTGATATTTTCTGTTAATCTCTGACGACTGATCTGGTGAGTGTCATGGATTCGATTTTATCTGATCTTTATTCAGTCATTTGAAAAGATAGTTATCCAAAAAGGATTAAAAATTTTCTTTAGGAGCTTAGTTGGAGTGCCATCAATACTGCAGACCGTTTACGACGTGCCATGCCTTATATAGCTATCTCTCCCTCCTAGTGTCATATGTGTTGTCAACCGGCTGAATCTCCGATTCATTTGTTTTTTCCACTATTCTTTTGCTGTTAATTTTTTGGCCATGGTTTTGCCTGCTTTTAGTTGGTCTTTCACTTGCCCCAAGTCCATTTAAGACGCATTGGTTTCCTTGTTGGTGGGTCATACTTTTGGTGGTACGAAGAAGTTGACTTGGTTGGCCCTCTTGCATGCTTTCTTTTGGAGTTTATGGGGCAAGCGGATAGACATCTTTTTCATGGTTCTCTTTATACTTTTAATCGTTTCATGGACTCCATTTTATCTATGGCTTTTTCCTGGTGTAAAACAAAGTACCCTTTTATACACTTTAGTTTATCTTTTTTAGTCAACAATTGGCACTCTCTAATGTAATCTTTCTCTGTATTTTGAGGTCCTCCCCTTATTTCATTCATAAATGAAATGTTTCTTTTACCGAAAAATGAAATCCTCCCTCCCCAAACTTTCGTCCACCTAATTTGTCATTTTGGTGCTTGAAGATTGAAAGATGGTAAGTTATGGAACATTAGTCACTACTAGTATAAGGGATCTCTCATGTAGACTTCCATAAGAAAGCCACTTAAAGGTCACAAAGTAAATGGGAGTTACAAATTGAGTAAATGACATTGCCTTTAAGGGTACATTTACAATACTCGAAGTGGCCAACATACATAAAAGTAGACCAGTTGAACTATTACTCTTGGCAACCCTTCAAACAAATCATATGTATTCTTCAATGACTAATGAATTATGAAGTCAACTTTTCAATCCATACATCTCTCCCTTCACCAAGTAATCATCCACAATTCCGAGCAAAATAAAGTTCACAAGCACTTTGTCCATGATTCATTCTCCTTGTGTTTGATGAACTATAGTTTTCTCATAAAATCCTTCGAAACAAGCTTGAATATAAAAATTGACTTAGTTCCATGAATTTTGTACTAATGCCCAATTGCTCTTGTAGTGGAATAGAAAGCCATTGCCATAAGTTATTATTGAACACCCTTGCTAATCTTTCCATCAACCGACCACGTGAAGATACTGCAGAAAATTATATGTTGACATTAGCACACTCTACGTGATACATTAACTAAAGAAGAGGACATCTATCAAGGAACCTAATAAGTTGGGGTCTAATCAATTAACTTCGGCAGGAAAAAGAACCTAAGACTTAAGCAAGGGGTAAATTAATAGATACACATCCAGTAACTAAATTATTTAAGATTCAGCCTAAAGCTTTAATAAGAAATATAAATGATAACAATAATTTACAACTTACAACAGAAAATCAGTCAAACTACAAATGTTTAAACTACCAAGACCTCCCATACAATATTTAAAGAAAAATATAAACAGAATACCACATTCTGTGGAGAATCTTCTTTTTTTTTTTTTTTTGGAGCTTAATATAGGCAAGAAAGAAAAACTAAAAAGGGGAGAGAAATGTGCAGACAAATAGGGACTACTCCACAAAACCCTACAACAGAATCACATGGAAAAACATGTGAAAGAGCATGTGAATAACTGACAGAACCAACTTTTGGCTTTCTTATCCACACCCACAGATACTATAAATTGAGCTCCCCACATTAGATTCCTATGTTAATCAGATGATTGGTTGCAGAAAATAAGAAGCATGCGCCCAATGTTTCTACAAGCAAACCTAGATTGCCAATATAAACTTGAGCCTTCCTGTTTCTTATAGATACTTTTGTTGTGTGTGTGTGTGTGTGGTGGTTGGGGGGAGGGGACTAGAACTTTTTTTTTCTTTTTACTAATGAATTGAAGTTCATTGGGTTAGTTTGTTAGGTTTTAAGTGTTTGTTTTTTGGTGTCTTATCCTCATTGCATCTCAATAGTATTGTCTTCTTTTGTTTTTCTCGGTCTATTTTCATTTTTAAATGAAAAGTTATGTTTCCTTAAAGAAAAACTAAACTTTCATTGAAAAAAAAATGAAAGAATATAAGAACATCCAAAAAAACAAGACCCAGTAGGGCTCCAACCAAGTAAAACAAGACCCAAAGAACAATAAATTTTAAAGAAAAAAATGCCCAACCAAAAGAAAATATAGAATCTAGTGAGAGAAGAAACATAGCTAGGGTCATTCTCAATCCCTCTAAAGGTCTTATTATTCCTCTCTCCCATCAAGCCCCAAACACAGCACAAAACCCCACTTGAACAAGAACCTTCTATTCTCCCAAGAAAGACAAATGGAGAAGGAACTCATCAATAATCTCCCTGTACCCGCTATGTCTGGCAAACGGAAAGTCAAATACGACAAACAAGAGACTTCAAAAAGTCCAAGCAAAATTGCTGCTCCAAAGAATATGCTCAAGATTCAAATAGAATAGGTTGATACCTACCTTGAAATTCCATCCACTTGTCCAAGAACTTTTCTTCCAATGACATCACTTAGAAAACATATTCCAACAACTATAAAATAAACAAGGCACGAGCATTCCACTCCATATATGCCAACATCAAGAAAAGGGAGTCCAATGTTGCACTAATAAACACCAACAATCTGCACACAACTCACCTTTTTCTATATATGAACATGCACCTACGAGATGTGCTTAGAAGAAATTCTCTTTCACTTACAATCATTTGAATAAATTCTTCCACAAGCTACCAACCAGAAATTCTCTTTCACTTACAAACATTTGAATAAATTCTTCCACAAGCTACCAACCAGGCACAAGGACTTTCACTTGTAAGAAAAGATTAAACGAGATGGAAAAGTCAAGTGTGCCCCTGCCATCTTTCTAAAGCAACAAACAAAAAACTTGCCTTCAACAATAACATGGGGGGGAAGTGTCCAATATTTTGAGACCCCCAATAGAATGTCATGGCCGCATCTATAGGGGTAGCCTGAGCTCCCTATCTCAAACTCCTCCAAAGGTTGATTGAATTTAAAAACCATACTAGAAGATATATGACTTCTAAGTTACAAAAATTGAACTGGAAGTGTAACGACGGTGTGAGAGCCACCAGGCAGTACACGTGTGGTTAGATTCCATGGGAAGGATCATAAATCCACTTAACCTTTTCTTTCTTAAGAAAGACCACTTTCAACAATGAAATAGAGAATAAAAGTTCTATCAACTCCATAATATAGCATTTGTCAACAAAAAGAACAAAGTATAGCATTCCTTTAGGACACCCGACGTTAATCTTCAACTCAGCAACTACTCAATCCATCAACTTAACTTCGCCTAAAATCCAGTCGAACTACAGCTCTATGTAAATGTAATCAAATCCCAAGGAAAGATCATTTCCTTTTCCCAAAAAGCTACCTCTCATTTGAAATACTTCACCAGAAGGCCAAAACAAAATCCCAATTTCAAATCACCGATTCCCAAAGATACCCATAAGCACAAACAATCTCGACCACAGAAGAAAAAAATACACTGAAAAAAAAAAACGCGTTATTCTTTGCCCTGATGATATGGGGAGTAATAGCCGGAAAGCCCCAAACTTTAAAGTCGAAGAACCTCGACCCACATACAGTCTCACACAAAACGAGTAAGAGATCAAGACCCAGATAGGAAAACATCTATACAAACAAAACTGTAGAAGATTAAAGGAAGAGGGAAACATAGAACTCACATGAAAGAAGAGAACTTCCGGCAGAAAGCGGCAGAGGTGTAACCCTAGAATATGATTGAAGGAGAATAACAGGCGCGAACTAAGCAAAATCAATCTTTAGAGAGGATATTTTGGGCATCTTGTTTGCAGAGTGAGTGGGAGGAAGAAGATGAAGAGTGAGGAAGTAGCAATGGGCGAAAAAGGGTTCAAAGACTTTTGGGGGGCGAGAACACAGTTTTTTCTTTTCGCGATTAATTATATAATAATTGTTTTTTCTTTTCTTTTCTTTCTTTTCTTCAATATTTTGATCTAATTCTCGAGAATTTCAATAGATTCTGTTTTTTTTTTTCCACAGCGAAGATAAGAATGTCCTTTTTTTGTTTTTTTGAAAATCAAATTTAATAAGAAGTGTGCTTCCCTTTTTCTTTCTTATATTATTACCACATTGATTCTTTTTCATTGTCTTTCCCCCCTTTTTGGAAGTTAGAACACAAACAATGGTAAAATTTAGAGAATTTATAATGGAACAAATAAAATAATTTTCAGGTTTGCAAATAGAGCAAATAACTTTTTAGTTTGGTAAATATGGTAGGTTCTCTTAACTTACAAATTTAATCCTATGAAAAAAAAATATTGGATTCTAAAAAAAAAAATATTGGATTCTAAAAAAAAATATTGGAATTTAGTATTTATAATTAGAATTTAATTTTTATGGTTGGATAAAAAAGCTTTCTAAAATATCTTTATGGTATAGATTTTTTGTGGGTGGTTATCAAATCATATAAACCATTTATGAGGATTTATCAAAATCAAAAAGACTAAATTTTACCCTTTATTTGGATACGAGAAAGTCTAAGAAATGGTTTGGTAAACCATGTGATTTGAAATCCGAAAATTTATTTTGTTTGGAATGAGAAACATTTGAAATTAATGTATTTGAAACTTTGTGTTTGGATGGTAATTGAAAAAAAAAAAGTTAATTTATTAACATGGGTTTTTATATATGATGTGTTATTGAAAATTAGAATATAGTGAGTTTAATTAAGTAATTTACTTTTAGATCCTATAAAATTTGAGCATTCTAGTCCAAAAAGAAAAATTCAAGTAAAGATGAGATTTGAAATCACTTCGAATTTTAAAATCAGTATCTTTCTTATAATAACAAACAAAGTAATCTATTTTCAATTCGTTATGAATTGAAATCTCTCAAAATCATAAGGTTCCAACCTAGTCATTAACTTTTAAAATTATATTAACTAAATTATAACTTTCTTCTAATTATAGGAACCAAATTTGTAATTTAATTCAATATCTAAATTTTATATATAATTTTTAATTATGTTAATTTTATCCCACCATTATTTCAGACATTAGCATTAGGTTTATATTTTAGATGTATCATTAATATATCAAAACTCATAATCAGATAGTTCAATATTTTGATCCCTTTAGTAATGTAGCAAATTAAGTAAATTACGGTCCTTTTGCATTCATATTGAGTATAAAAGATAAGATTTAGATTATAAATAACATAAAATTCATCTAAAAATGGTAAATAACACAACATAACCCAATAATTTTTTAGACACTCTTGATACTTAAAGTTTGAGGTTTATATCAACTTGACCTAATATTTCAAAATAAATATTTATCATTGAGGTTTTAAAAAACCTGATAGGAAGTTAAATTGATGGAGGGGATGGGATCAACAAAAATTATCTCTATTCTCGCACCCACCTCTCGGACATGCTCAAATACCGACGTGTCATCTCATTCTTTTCTTTCTACCCTCTCCATTTTCTTTTGTCATGTGTTCATCTACCTTCTTCTTTGTCACTCTTTGAACTATATCATCATATTCTCAAAGTTTCATTTTTTTTTTTTCAAATATTTTTGTTGATAGCAATGTTGTTCATTCATGTATTAACGAATTTCATTTGATAAACAAATTTATACGCACCCAAATTGGAAAGATGGACTAGTTGAGATGAACAATGTTGTGCATCCCCCACATCTAGAACAAAATGGTTAGATTGTGCATTTATGGCATATAGAAAGAATGGTTCATTCCTTAATATATAAAACTAATGATTTTCCTTGGTCCTTAATTTGAGACAACTAAGTGACTATAAATGTCACCGATGGAGAGTGATAATGACAATCAAGTCTACAAGAGAAGAAGGAGATGACATGTTGACAATCCAACCAACAAATTGCAGAGTTTAGGTTTAGCCAACTAATATTCAAACGAGGTTGAAGCTCGTTTAAAACCACATTTTTCATATCCATACACTTGAGAGTTTGTTGTCATCCGACCACATATCTTTTGATCGCTAACACATAATTTGGAGTCATGCGACATATGTGATTCCATCCTCCGTTAGTCGGTGTGTATGAGCTTCCCTCCAACTAGCTCTACACGGCCGTCAATCACTTTCACTTTTCTACCATATTCATAGATTTAAAGTTGAGTTGTGTTTGCTTTGACCATAAGATTAAGATTTTAAAATCTCATTATTAGACATGATAGTGAATGTTTAATAAATTATTAAATACTTTTCAAACTATAAACATCAATTGATACAAAATTAAAAAGAAAAATTTAAAAATAGAAAAATAAGGGAAACTATTTACATAAAATAACAACATTTAATATTTTTTAATTGAGATTGATAGAAATTTATCAGTGTCAATCAGTTATCACTAATAGAAGTCTATTATTGATACTATGTCATAGATGTTGTATCTATCAATGTTTTTTTGCTATTTCGATAAATAATTTGCCATTTTTTCCTGAAAATTTCCCAAATTAGAAGTTAGGAGCATTTATTTTTTTAAAAAAATTATACTTATGTTTAATAAGCTTGAAACTTCAATAACTAAAACTTGTAATTAAAAAAAATTAATAACAATGATCTTCTTCTTTCCCATGAGATAAACTATGAACCCTGTGTCCAAATATGAAATGATCTCAGTCACCCTAAAAAGCCACCAACTTCATGAAATCAACTAAAACCCTAAACCCACTTCAAATACAGTATAAAAATGGGGTAAAAAATTAGATCTTTTTAGCTTTCTTCAGAATTCCCACCTTCATTCTACACAAAGCAAGAACACGATGAGATTTCAGACCCCCATCAACCAGAATCGTCAAAAATGGTGGCAAGGAATTCAAGCAGAGAGGGCGGCAGAATCAATGGCCGGCGGCGTAGGTACGTAAAACTCATCATCGGTCCAATTCGTCTCCCCCCAATGCCTCAACATCCCTTTCCAAGAACATACATTGTCAATGCATTTCTTCAATCTCTTGTCCTTTACTTTGATTCTCCAGTGGCCGTCTGTGTAATTCCCAATCTCTGCTTGCCTTCTGTCCCATTCCAGTTGAGCCTTTTGTTTCGATCTCAGCAGGCAAAATTGTTGCAAGAGCTCTGGCATTTGGTCGTGGACCTTCCACCACCGTTGATGTGCAACATCACTTGCAAATTCTTGCATTATGTCCACATTCCAATTGCAGTCATAATCTCTGAAGCACATCCATGGCTTTGTTCCCAAATAGTGAAGAACATAAAGGATTGGTGGGTCTGCCCCAAATAGCCTTGTTTTCATTTGTTTTGTTTCTTCATCATCACCCATCCAGAAGTTCTTCAAGAAATTCATGTGCTTTGGGATTCTATGCCACCAGGTGAATACTTCGTTTAAGTATCCTTGGTCCCCTCCATTATAGGATTCAAATTCGTTTATGTGATCCATTAGAAGTTGGAAGGTGCAATTTGAAGGCTCTATAAGCATTACCCCTGAGTTAAAGAGTGTGCCATTGTTTCCTGTTGCTGAGATCTCTGGCATTCCGAATAAGAAGTCGATGTTTCGGAAGATTAGAAGGTCGGCATCGATGAAGATGATCTTGTCATAGTCTGTTAGTTGCCATAGCCTGAACTTGCTGTAGTTCCACTCGTTGTATGCATCTTTCTCTGCTTTTGGATTCCTGATCCTTTGGATTATCCTTATTTTCCATCCTGCAGCTTCTAGGCCACTCTTGTGATAGGAACTGATTGTCTCGTCGACGAGTATCACGAGGTCCCGAGTCGACCCCGACATCCGAATGCTTTGTGCTGCTGCTATCGCACCGCAGACATAAACGTGAGCCGAATGGAGAATTGTTGCATATGCTTCTCGGAGCATGTTTCCTGAGTAAGCAACCTCTGTTTTGAAAGAGAACTTATTAAAGAAGAGAAAGAATTATTGCTGATAAGTATTATACTCAGTTTAGCTCAAGTTTAGCTCAATTCCATTTGGGGTTAAAGATTTCCTAACTTCTCTTAAACAAAACTGCATTTCATCATAGGAAAGATATTCACATGAAGTCTTTTGTAAAAGGATGAGTTTGTAGTGTCATTGTTATCTATCATGATTGTGGAGCAAAGTTCTATCATGGACTGACCTTTTCCTTTTAGGGGAAGTGCAAGTTCACAAGAACCTACTGGGAGCTGGATCTTTTCCCTGATCACATTCAAGTTGGGTCGGTACAGCCACACATTTCCTCGCCGTGCAACGAGATCCTTGCACGTAAACAAGTTTGGTATCGGAAAGCATTTTGTGATGAAAAGCAAATGGACAGGATAGTTTCCTTTAGCAGAGGCTGCAACACTAGCAGCTGCAAGCTGCAAGTGCAGTCTAGCCACATCTCTAGACCAATTACCCTCATTTCGACAAGGAAGCTTGACAGCGATCAGATCAAGCCGTTTCCCTGGCGCTCTTAGCTTTGGCAAAGACGGGCAAATAGGAACTTCAGCTTCTTCTTCCTCGTCAATCCATTCAGGGTATAAGGAATCCCATGTCACATCTTCCTCAGCATATTCCAGATTCAACACTGTGTACTCTACATCAGTATTGAGCTGCTTCCAATTGATGACTTCATTCTTGTTGAAGTTTAAAAGTCCAATTCCTTGATACTCCTTTTTATCTCCTAACCTCTCAAGGACTTCAACAACATCATCCCAAACAATATCGAGACGAGATACATACCGAAGATCCGGGCCGCCCCATATCCATCTATTAACGAACTTTGGCCTGCAAATAAACAAGTTTGGTCTCTTTGGGATATACAAACTGCAGAATTAACAGCAAAAAGAGAGCAAAGCATACCCAGAAGCTGTGTTTGATATATGGTTGTTCACCTCTGGAGAGTATAAAAGTGTAATAAAAGTGCCAGAAACAGCAAACAGAAGAACAAGTTTCAAGAGAGGAAGCTTGCATCTTGAAAATCTTTCATTAGTTGATAAGTTGAAGGGCTTGTCCAGATCTTTCATTTTGCTTCTTTGCAGTTTTCTTTTGGAATATGTCATCATAAAGAAATATGGTTTTGATGTCAGAGCATTTAAAGGCTGGAAAATGAAAACAATATCACAAGTTTGCTAGAGAAAACATAGAGAAGAATGATCCTGTTGAAGATTGAAAATGAAAGGAAAGTTGATTTCTAAGCAAAAACAAATCTGAAATCACAAAAAGGAACAGAATATTAAATATAGAAATTTAGTTTATCCTTGGCATATGTCAAACTTTCAATATGGAATGTCGATAGAAAACTGTACATATGGACGAATATTACTCCAAGAACACATGGAGGTTACTTTGTCTCTAGAAAAAACCCAAATCATAAATGGTCATGAAAATATAACTTATGGCTCTAGTTTCTTTTATGTCTATTGTTACTTATTGTTGGAAAGGATCCCAAGTTTTTAGCTATGAAGCTAAATAAACCATAAATGCAAACTCATACCAATTGGATTATGATTGTTATAACAATGCTTTGAAGTGAAGAAAAACTTACATTGATGAAGATAATCTATGTCTGGCCTCAATTGGGAAGGTGCCCATTGTTTCTTTTTACACACAAAAATGGCTCTGAAACATTTGCTCTACAAAACAAACAAAAAGAAACTACAAAAAAAAACTTAATGGAATCAATATCCCAAGTGAAAGAAGAAGATGTTCAGAAGCCAAAGCAGAAGGAAAAACCAGATAATATATAGACTTCAGAAAGGAAAAGGGAAAAAAAAGGTGGTCAAAACTGGGAAATATGATGATGCACAATAATTAAGATTAAAGGAACAGTAGTTAGAGAAGTGGTTGAGGTTGTTGTTAAGCAAAAGTTGTCAATCAACTCAGTGATGACTTAAAGCATAGAGAAGGAAAAGAATTGAACTTGAAAAGGAAACATGCTCAACACTTCATTTATGGGTAAAAAGGCAAAAACCTAGGAATGTAGGCCAAGTTCGATAACGATCTGGTTTTTGAAAATTAAGCTTATAAATAATACTTTCAAATCTGATTTTTTTTCTTATTTTGTTTTGTTATCCACTTTCTAATTATATTCTCAAAATTCATATTTCAAGTCTTAGAACACCAATGAAACTAAAAGTGTTATGAGTTTGAAAGCCATAGAAGCTAGAAAAGGAGAGAGACAATACCTGAGAAAGAAGTTGTTCAAGTCAGTTGAATAGAGGGGAAAATGTGAAGAGTGAGTTTAAGGACATAGCAAGGCGGCTGAGTGAATATAGACATGTCAAGTTACTTGTACATGAATATTCATTTTCTATTTTAAATTGTCATTTCCTTTCTCAATTGATTTGGGTCTGTCACCAACTTTTTTTTTCTTTGAAAAAAATAAAGTAATATCAATTAGAACATGCAATGTGGATAGTAAAAACCCAAAAAAAAAAATTGTATATTTCAAAACACCCATTTGCTTGTGGTTGCTTTTTTTGTATTTTTAGTTGTTTTGTTCTCATTATATTCTCACTGGATACCCTTCTGATCTTACAATACTTTATTTAGTACAACAATTGCAGGATGGGAGATCGAATCTTAAACCTCTAGGGAGGAAGGTCATACCAATTATTGTTAAGTTAAGCTCTTGCAATATTTGGATGTCAAAGAAACTTGTAGGATATTAAATCATAAGTAAAAGATACTATAGATTGAACTCGTTCCATCTAAGCTCTTTACTATTACGTTCCTTTACATTTAGAAAGACATTTGTATGTAGATTTATATATATATATATATATATATATATATATATATATATATAATTGCCTTGATATTGTTGGAAATAGTTGTTAGATTGGGTAAAATAGTGAATAGTTTTCACCAAGTCTGAGTGATTATGAATGTCATCTTTGAACTTAGGACCAGAGATGCATATATTTCATCTAATTAACCCCAACTAATACAATATTCAATGTATCTCTCTTTTCTTATTATATTCATCTCAAAAGCAAGACTCAGTTATTGCAATTTGTTACCTTTTAGTTCCCTTTATTCCCCTAATTTTCTTCAAAGTGAAAGCTCACTCTGTGTAGAAAGTAAAAGTATTTTGAAGTGGGGATTGGGAAATTAGATAAATGTGTGGGTATATTGGGAATTAGATTGCCCTTCATTTTCATTTTTCTAACTTTGATTATTATGTTTGCTGTTGACCAAAATAAGTTGGCATATAACTTCAAGAATGAGATGGATATATACTTCAGCACCTAATTTAATTTCACAGATGAAAAAAATATATATTGGAAAAATAAACAAAAAATACCCACTTATTGTATATACATATATATTGAATTTAAATTATTTCTTATGGAAAAAGTAATACTGGAGATGATTGGTTGATATAAGGTTTAAAGGGCACTTTCATCACCTAACTCATAGCATTAATAATGATAATTAATCTTAGTCAATATCTCATTAAAAAAAAAAAAAAAAATCCTACAAAGATGTACAAACCAACTTCTCATCCTATTTTCTATATCATGATTATATACATTCATCCATCTTACCATTCATTAATTATTATTCTAAAAGTTGATGGTTTGATTCTCTATTATATGTTATTACCATAAACGAATTTACCATAGATCCAATGGTTCGAGCCACCCTCAATTTCAATATATTTTATATGAGCATAAAAAAATCATTTTAGTTATTAAAATATAATGATAAGACCCTCCCACCCCTAATAGGCTCAGGATATAATCCTTTTGTGTGTAAACATAAACTTAAAATAATTTGTGTGAAATAAATCTAAAACTTTCGATATTTATATTCAATTAATTTATTTTAAAAACGAAGATGTCAAGAACGTATTAGACAGTAGATTTGTAAGTTAATTAATTTATTTTGTAGCCATTTTAATATTTTTGGAAAATTTTAAAAAAGATGATGAGATGAAGTGAAGAGTGAGACGTGGAAGGTGTAAGAGGTTGTTTGTGATGAACGTCATGCATGGTGGTGGGAGAGGGTTTGTTTGCACCTATCGCTACGTATTGCATAATTTTTCCAATACTTTCTATTTTTCCCATTTATAGAAAATAATAATATTATTATTATTTAAGAGAAGGACACAAATGGAATTGTGAAGATTGAATTGAAAGCAAAGCAAGGGAAAGGCAGAGTTTGGAGAGTGTTGTGTGAGAGATGTAGTGGCTCAGGAGCTTTGCTTCCCCGTTTCATTGTTCTTTTTTCATCCAATTTCAACCAATTTTTATATCAACCAAGTTTGCACGGATTTTCATTTTTTGGTTTAAATTTTAATTTTTATTGGATATCGATTCATTTTGATTTCTAAACATACAATTTCGTTTCATTTACATTTTCGTCCTATAAAAATAAAACGAAGGTCCTTCACATTACTTTTCGTCTCCTCGATAATTGGAAGTTTTCCAAAAATATGAAAAGTTTGAGGACTTTGTACCATCCATTCTAGGAATTGATCGAGCCTCTTGCAAGTTGCAATTCTTCCATTCTAGGAATTAATTCCACTGGATTGAATGCATCCCTTATTTCATCTTCATAGACCTTACCGGAAGGGAAACAAATAGAGAATGAAGGTTGAATTCAATTTATTTCACCTTTGTGCCTTATCATACGCACGAATTTAACTCGTTGATTGCTCCGACAACATATGTATCAATAGCTTGGCAGGCGCACACAAGAGAACACTGGAATTAGCCGATCTGACCTGATGGAATATTAGAGCTGGATCCCATCTCCCATTTTGGACAGGCCGGTATACAAAGAAAAGATCAATCATAACTTTTTCTTTTCTCTCATTCACTTTGCACTCTCTCTCTCAAACTTTGTTAAACAAATTTTAATTACCAATAATCCAACTTGAGAACCCTCTGATTTTTTTATTATTTATTTATTTTTATTTAAGCTTATAACCAACGGGTTCATTTGTTTTATTGTCTAATTTGTAAAAATATTTTAAACAGTTTTGACCAAAAATTGAAAACTAAATAAAAGCTTAATAAACTTTTAAAACTTGTTTATATTTTTAAAATATGACTCACAGTTCACAGAAACAAGAGAGAGAATCACAATTATATTATATTATATAATATATACATATATTTGTGTGGGATTAAGACCTAAATTGTAAATAACCGCTGACATTAGTGAAAAACAAAATCCAATTGTAATTTAAAAAATGAAAAGTTAAAGACATATAGCCCCTATTTTAAGGTATTTTATGTCAAAACCCTTTTTATGTCGAAACCCCTTGAAGAAATCCTCACTAAAAGTACTGACATATCTAGAATACACATTATAGGGATAAATGCATTGACTTTAAAGAATTATAAATGAAGCAAATTTTGAAAAAAGAAGAAAAAAGAAAAAGAAAACAAACCTGACCCCTTTCCTTCTTCCCTGTGCGAACCAACCATCACCAATTTGCCTTGCCTCCAAACCAAGCAAGGTGAGTTTCAGGCTACCTGTGTGAGAATTTGACACATGAACATAAAATGCATGCACGTGGAGGCATGGATCGGAGAGAGAAAATTAAGTATTATAATATTTTTCATATTATCTTGCTGGACACTAACATAGCATAGCATTCAATAATTATGTGAGGTCCACAAAATAAATAAATACATTATTTAATGATGTACCAAATAATGAATAGGAGTATTCATTTTTAATCATGTATCAAATAATGAATAGGAATAGTAGATCTATGGTAGATCATACACGATTCAAAATATTTGAAGCCATCAAGCAATTGCTGGCTGTCAACAAGACGACAAGATCGGAATTTGCAACTCCAGATGCACAATCCACCATCATCCTTGGTCCTCACCTATATTCAACCAAAATCACCTAAAGCATATATATTTTGAATAAGTTGAGATGAGACTTGAGAGAGACTCGGCCTTTATCAGTTTGAGGTCCGATGTCATGTTTTATAGATAAAACAGTATATGGAATTCTCGAGAAATGGGGAACTTTGAGAGCTGAAAAATACTCCTTTTGTTTGAGGGAAAGCATAAACATGTAAAGATAATACATGTAAAAGCAGTGTCTATACTCATTTGGTTTACAACTGAAGTTTGCAAAACAAATTGGATGGGGGTGGCTAGATGAACTTCTGGGGGAAAAAGGCCTTCTTATTGAACATGAAGTATCAGATTTCGGAGTCAGATTTGATCTCTTTGGGTGGTGCGAACTGCTTGCTAAGCCGTGATCTTGTCCATGGATCCAATGGAGCCCTCTGCGGTGGTGGAGGATTTGGAGGCTTTGACTGTCTGAGCTCATTTTCTCTATCGATAAATCTGTATCAATAGCATAGAGAAATTACGAATTAATACAATCAATTCAACTTTCATGAACAGTGGGTTATCAAAAAGGTTATTGTTTTGTTTCCATCCCTACCAGTAAATCTGTATCAACAGACAAATAGTCAATTAAAAATTACACCAGCAGGATTTATTTACAACCGATTATGAGAAAAATACATCAGCTATTGATCATGTATTACAGTTGTATTACTGGAGAAATATAGCAGATGCCGATGGTAAGCACTTACTCTATGTAAGCCATTGGTGCAGCATCGCCAACACGTATACGAGTCCGCAGAAATCTTGTATATCCACCAGCTCTATCTCTGTTAAACATGATATCTGTCCAATTTAATAATCATAAATAAAAGCATGAACTAGAGCCTAGAGCCTAATAGATTTGGGATTCACTTGTATCGATAAGCCATTTCTGTGAATAGTTTGTGAAGGACAGCATCGCCTCTTACAAATGCAGCAGCACGCCTTGCAGCACAAAGTGTGCCCTAGATTGAAAACAAAACAAAATAAGTCACAACATGCTCATCTTTTATGAATCAAAAAGCAAATAGTGACGAAAGATTTTTTTTCCTTATATAAAAAAACCCATACTTTCACGGAGAAATATGAAAGATGGCAACAAAAAACACTAGCCACAACACAGGAAAGGAAAAAAAAAAGAAAAGAAAAGAAAAGGAAAGGGAATCTGACTATAACGACAACTGAGGAGATGGCAAATCGAACATCGGACCTTTAGTAAAGAAGGCCATGTCAATTCTCATTGAGTTAAACTCACTTTGGCAATAACCACAGAGTCCAAAAGAATATGACCAAACTTACAATACAAAAAGACTTAGGGACAAACACCCACAAAGAGGCGTTAAATCTAACCACTTCCTGAACATCATCACTCAATTTCTCCACCTCTCTAAAAATCCTATTATTCCTCTTCATCCAAATATGAAAATACCCCACAAAACAATAAAGAAACTAGCCTGCCACAGACGACAAAGCTCTACCATGCTCATTCAATGAAAGGGAGTGCAAACTCACCTTCTAAATCTGGTCTTTACCATCTCTATTTCAAATCTAACAAACTCCAAAAGCTCTCAGCCGGCAACTACAAAGGCAGTGAGCAAACCAGCAAAACAGAAGAACCAAATCCTCCTGTGCCGAGCAAACCGGCAAAACAGATGAACCAAATCCTCCTGTGCCTCCTACTGGAGTGCACCATTGTAGACACAAAACATAGGAAGACTGTCTTTGCACACAATCATGGCATAATAGAGTTATTAAACTATCACACCAACTCTATTAGTGGGTTGACTTCGTTGTTTTTCTTCTAGATCCCAGTCTGTTAGTCTGAAGTAAATGACAAAGCGTCCTTCGTGCAAACAAGAGTAGGCAAAAGCAGAACCAAATGCATTCACCATTGTGTAGTGCAGAGCCATTATATTTTAAATTCAAATATTATAGTATGTCTCTCAAATTGCAAAGCCACTTCAATTTCAACATCCAGCGAACCTCAAACCATTGCTCCTTCACTTTCAAATGGTTCCAACTAATCTTCATTCTGAAGATCTTTCTTTCTCGTATCGATATCCCATTGTTAATTTCTGGTTTCCATCTTTTGAGGATTACTCGACTGACGTAAGAAGCATTTGAAATAAAGGTGTCATCCTCTGCCAAAATTTCAGTGGTCTAACCTATTAATTGGACACACCTCTTTCTTATTTGGCTTAGCTTCCAATGTTGGTGGCAGGCCATATCCAATTTTCCTCCTTCGCCCGCAAGCATATTTACCAAGCCCATGCCCAGTGCCATCATCTGCTTCCTGCATTCTTGAATTGCAAACTTGACCTCCGTGCCTTGTCCTTTTTCTCTACCTTGAAGTTTTACATGTTACTAATTTAAGATCCGCTAATCTTGAACCAGGTGCGTTTTTTACTTATGAATTAGCCCTTTATCAACAAATTTAATATCCTAAGACTAAGTGCAATTTCATATATAATCTAATTGACAAAGAATCCAACCTAACATGCATGGATGTATATAGACACAAATACAACATGACACTCGCACAGTAACAGGCCATATTTTACAACACAAAGAGGACACATTTATTAAAATATGCATTTTTTAAAACTATACATCCTTTTTATACAATATGAAAATTCACAAGTCAACAAGTTTATGGACTTGTATAATTGAAAAAAAGTTTGAGGCATCTTTTACCCAAAATTTATTTATTTTTCCTATAATATTGAGTCTATTAAGTATGCTTAATTAACAAGTGTTCAAGCATGTTTAACAAATGTTAGATTTAATATTCACTTTGCACAACTGATATTTAAATATATCTATTGTGCTACCAAGTGTCTAGTACGTGTCCAATAAGTGTCTGAGTGTCTAATACACATCGGCCACAAACATGTTACCCAAACTGAAGTGTCGGTGCTTCTTAGAATCCAACTAATATCAAATTTTGAAGGCAGAACGCAGCCTCCCCAACAGAAGAAAAAGAAGAGGAAGAAAAAAGGTAACAAATTGAGAAGGAACATAAAAAAGCTAAAGTTCTACGGACCTCTTTTCCAAATTGAACCATGTTATCAGCAAGCCGCCGAACTTCTTTAGCCTACAAACAGGTTGGCAGAAAAAGGCATTAATAAGTTCAAAATAAGGTCATAAAATTCATAATAGTTTTGATGTTACAAATCCAAAATATCTATTTGATCTCAAGGAATGATACACATCCTTCAACACAAGCTAGTTGTTAAAATCTGAAAGAACAGAAAAGATCCAAACCAAGGGGAAAGAAATAACATATATCTAACTATCGCAAAACTGTAAATTCAGAGTATAAGAGGGGAAAAAAAAAATTCAAAATCTAAGATCAATTTAGGCAATACAATACATCAAACTCAAACCTCCAGACATATCGCATTTACAATGCAACAAACCTTTGATTACTTTACCTCTTAAAAAAATAAAACTAGTAACCATTGTGATACAGGGAAATTTCATCACTCGGAAAAGCAAAATTCAGCTAAGTTGAACATCGGGATCCCAGGATGATAAGAAGAAAGTCATTGGGGGTTGAAATGAAGGATATGAATACCTTAGCAACAGTAGTCTCAATACGTTCGTGCTTCACCAACTGAGAAACCATTGTTCTGCCAGAAGAAGAGAAAAGACATTAAAAAATTGGGACATAAAACGTAATTAATGGTACCTGGAAGAAATGAGGAACCTGAGCATGGACATCCGGTGTTTCGTATGTCGACCAAGCTTTCTGAACTTCGTCATCGTTAATGGCGAATAGAGAGCAAAGACTGAGCTAGAAGATGAAAAACCCCTAGGTTTCGTTTCGGGGTTTTTGATGCAATGAAGGAGACGAAGCCGAAAATGCAGCGTCTGGGCTTCAACCTTGGCCCAACCAGAAAAGCCACGTACTCAGCCTAATTTTAGTTTTTTTTTTTTTTTTTCTAATTTTCTTTTTTTACTATATATAAAATTACATTGCATGGTTGCGTTTAATCACCGTTTTGTTTTTAAAAATTAAGCATATTTTCTTTTAAATTTTTATATGATTTACACAGTGAAAAAATTAAGGAATATATATAAATTTAATTTTAGATGTGTCACTATAATATTCAAGTCATATAATATCATCAAAGCAAATATAACTAATTGACACACAAATGTCATATTCAAAATTTCATGTTAGGGACACAACTTTATATAATGTTATAATTTTCGCCCAATAACTTCTAAATTTATGTCATATATAGATCTTGAACTTTAAAAAAATATATTCTAAATCCTAAAATCACAATTTGTGTGTCTTATACATAGTAACTATTAGTTACAAATTTGATAAATTGAGCTTCAATGAGAAACAAAAATATTTTTTCTTGTCTAATACAACGGTTACTTTTTAAGTATTTTTTTAAATATTTTATGAGGTTTTTAGATACTAAATTGAAAGTTTATATATTTGTTAGACATTTTAAAATGATTGTTTAGTACTATTTTTAAGGGACTTATTAGAGTTAAAATTGAAAGTTTAAATATTTATTAGCCATGATGATTAAATTTGTATTAACTTAAATATAACTTAAAATAATGGTAAAGTAAATAAAAATAAAATATTAGGTGTAAAAATGGTGTTGCATGCCTTAATTTACAAAAACTAAAAACCAATAACTATTATAAATATGATAATTATATAGATGTCCATGCATGACCTTCATAGGTTAAAACTCATCCATTAGCCTCTTCAATTAGTCCTCATAATTATCTTGTCCTCACTTTATGTTTCATTATCGTAACCACCATTCTCACAACCCTATAAATAGAGGTTGTAGAGATCATTTGAAAACACACCTCAATTAAGTATAACACATATGTTCTTAACTTTCTTCTCTCCATTTCTTCTTATGTTCTTATGTTTGTTCTTCTCTCCTCTCTACTTTATAACACATTATGAGCACGAGTTTTTAACATTGAAATGTTTGTAGAGGTTGGAGTTGGTTCACTAGAACATCAAGAACGTTAAAGACCCACTTGAATTATCTACATATTTTCAAGGCATTTAAAATTAAAGTTTAAATAACGTGAGTACTCTATTTTAATCATATATGTGATTCATGTGTTTGAAAATTGATTTATTTAATAATGAATTTTACATTTGATCTAACCAAATTGTAAAACTCATACAAAGTTTTATGTGAGCATTAAAAAATCTTGGTGGCTTGAAGCATTTTTGAGTTTTTTTTTTTAGCATCATTTGCAATTTGGGTTTACATCCTTTGTTGGCTAATTTGGAACTTATTCTTTGTTGGCTTCTTATAAATTAAAGGGAAATCTTTTACAACTATTATTTACTTTGTATTTAAGTGAATTAGGTCATTGTTTGTCTCTAAGTTTCTCAAGCATATTAAATTTGTTTAGACATATACTTGTTAGACTCCAAACCGCACTCTTCGAAAATTAAATTTTAGTTAAATTTTATATGGATATGTCAAATATATGCTATATAGTTTTATGTGTATGTTTATAATTGTTGTATAAAATATATCATAGACTACAAATTATACATCTTATTTTTAAATATAATTCTTATTTTTGGAAGATTTGATTGAGATGCTTTCCAAATTAATTCATATTCCTATATCTTTGAATATAATTGTTATATATGAAAAATTAAATTAGAATATTTGTTTTAATAATTGGATTGCATAATTCTATTTCAGATTTGAGTTCCTTTTAAATAAAGGTAAAATTCTCTCGTAATAATATTATTTTTATTCGTCAAGATTCTCTTCTAATAATATTGTTTTATCTTTCAAATATGAGAATAAATATTCAAAATTATCTTTAATTTTATTTGCAAAGATTCAAGATATTAAAGATTATTTCCTAAAGTGAATTTGTTTTAATAATTAATAATTCACTTAAAAATTAACTCCTAATTAAAACATTAATGAATTAGAAATAAAAATTGACTAAGGAAAATCTATCTCAAGATGGTTCTAGCTAGACTGAGGTATTTAAGTTGAGCATAAGAGAACATTTCTACCTGGGAGTTGAATTAGTCAACTTTTGTTTGCTATGCTAGAATTGAAATTAATTTGATGGTTGAGTATTTAAATTATTCCCATATAAATAAATTTGTGAGCTTTTGAAACTTATGGGCTTCAGTCAAACCCATGTAGCGATGTGGTGGGCCCATGACCCACAGGTCCGAGGATCGAAACATGGCTCTAAAACCAATCGAAGAAAATCGAATCTGAGATTTCTATGAGCAGCGGAAGAAAGATTATTCCAAATCACAATCATGAATGAACAATACATTTACAGTCGACATCAAACAAGCGGTTATACAATTCATACAGAAATTACAGCATGTAAAACTCAAATGAACAGAGAGCAAACTCTAAGCACATTTGAAGATGCGTCTCCACGCTCTGTTGCACGACCTCTCGAACAATCAGGAACCTCGAACGCTTGATCTACGCGACCGCAACACAGCAACGAACATAGCACGAACACTTCACGCTCGTCCTCAATGATTGCCTTGGTTGCGAACTCCTCAGCAACAGGACGAACAATCTCCAAAAAAACTTCGACGATGTCGAGTTGAGTCTTACACCACCAACAAGGCTACCTTGTTATTCTCAGTGTGAGAATCCAGAGGGTGGGCTCTGTTCGGACTTGGTATGAGGCAGACGAAGGAGGAAACACCGATCGTGTACTCATCTGGGCAAGTGGAAGATGGCGGAGACCTATCGTATAAGTCGATGCCCAATCGTTTAGATAAAGCTATGTGATCGTCTAGCAAAAGTTATGCGATAGTTTAGCTCGATCTGTCGCCTACAGACACTACACGATCGTTTACTTAGGGCAAGCGATCGTCTAGCAAAACTATGCGATCGTTTAGTAAATACTGCACGATGGCTTAGCTCGCCACTACAGATCGTTTAGCTCGTCCAGCCATCGTTTAGTAAATCCGTATTTACTTGACGACTACCATGAGATTCTTTTTGCGAAGAGAGAAATCTCAAAAAATTTTATCAACCTTTTGTAAAAACTCTTTTTGAAAATAGGAAAACCATTTTTCTTTTAAACTCACGGTTACCATGAATCCAATAACCATCTACTAACTTGGTTATTAAAGAAAAAGAATTAATTATCCAATAATTAATATTATTATAAATATAAATGATAACCAACTTATCATACTATATTTATAACATATAGTTTTAATATTTCATCTCATGAAACATATAAACCATAGTTCTTTTTCTATTCCATGGTACTGAATGTAAATCTCATTTACATCAATCCTCCACTAGATGTATCTCATACATCATACTGATTATATCATATATAAACAAAATACCTCTTGTCAATTTGAACATTTCAAATCAACACCAAGAACTGATCCTCAACTAAATCCATTGAGCTACCAAGGGGACCTTATGGACCTGTAGCTCAAAGCTCTAACAGTATGTGAATAACTCTTTAGTCACGGGATCCACCATCCATTAACTGTCAGGCACTCCACTACAGACTGACAGTTGAACTCTCCTTACCATAGATATATTATGTGTCTATCTTAACCAATCAGCAGTGCGACAACCCTTCACATATCGCTCGTAAGTACAGCTGGGCCAATAACCATTATGCCTCTATGGTTACATCTATCTCCTTAAGTACCACCGATCCCTCTAATGAATATAAGTCGTAGTCCCACTATGACTGAGTCTTCTCTTCCAAAGAGAAGATGTGGCCACTATGTTCAAGCCCCAGAATCAGCCCTTAAGAGAGCAATCTCTCTACTTATCCCTGCTTCGGGAAAGGAGTGAATTCCATCTTGTGGATTGAGTTTCCAGTTCCCAGATCAGACAAGTCCCCAAAAAGGTAGTCATGTTGAATTGGCAATCTGGTCACTCTCACCCATACTAATCAAAGGACTGCCCTCAAAGGCAGGAGTTCCTAAAACATTCAGGATTCAGGTCGTGTCACCTATGGTCGTTTAGGTGAGATGCAAGTCTCTAGTATCAACGACGTTATATACAAAGTCTAGTCATCTCGTGGTCCAGGTCATATACAAACTCTTTGTATAGGACACCCCCGCTCCACGTCTCCACATGAATGGTCAGGATCTACCATCTGTAGTAGTTTACAACACTTGAAACCTCTACAAAGCGGGCCGTATCCATAGTGTCACCAGGATCAGGTATCCCATCTTAATCCTTATACTACAAACTGATTTAGGTTATCACTTAAGGCATGATCCACTTGTATATCACATATACATGTTTATGTTCACATAAGATAACCAAGGAGCTTTGTTTATTGGATATGAGTAAATACTAGAATTAAATAACACTTATTTTATTCATTGAACAATGTGTATCTTTATAAAACAACGAGACTCTGGGAGAATTAGGACTTCAATCCCAATAGATATATTATGTCTACATGATTTAACCGTAATCAGCAAGTTGACCCTTCATAGGTTGTTCGTAATAGCGGCTGGGTCAAATATCTGTTTTACCTTTGAGATTACGTCTTATTCCTCAAGTCCCTACCGATCCTCTAATGAACAATTGGTTTGTGATTCAATCACTAAACCAAAACTCTCTCAGCCTAGTGAGAGGGTGGGACCCCTTGTTCAAGACCTGATTCAGTACTTGAGAGAACAACCTTTCTTCTATCCCTAAATTGGGTAGACGTGAACTCCGTCTTGCACCTTATGTCCCCAGCTATCTATCCGGTCTTACCTCTGAAATGGGAGTCTTATTGAGCCGGCGCTATTGAGCCAACCCTCACCTATGCAAATCTAAGGGCAATCTCGAATAAACAGGAGTTCGTAGTTAGCTCAAGATTAAGATCGAGTTACCTAGGTCATCTAGGTGAAATAGTCAGTCTTATACAGTAAGCAACATTATAAAGAAATAGTGACTTATTTCTTGGTCCTGATCTTATGCATACTCATTGCATAGGATGCCTCCACTCCGCATGTCATAACATGTACGAATTAGAATCACATCGTATGTAGCACTTTACAACTCTTGATAACAACTACAGAGTAAGCCGCATCCAATGGTATTACCAGAATAAGGTACCCAACCTTATTCATATACCATAGATCATTTTAACTATTTACTCGAACATGTTCCACTCTTATGTCTCCACATAAAGTTCAAGTACTCATACAATAGTCATAGGTCTTAGTTTATTGGATTTAGACTTTCATACAATTTATGAAATCAATAACAAGTATATTGATTATAGAAAATATTTATTATTTTACAAACTACGAGTTTTTAGGACATAAAACCCATTATACCTCATGTTTCTTAAGTCTCATTGATCCTCTAATGAATAATTGATTTGTGATCCAATCAACAAATCGAGTCCTTCTCAGGCCAATGAGAGGGTGAGGCCCCTTGTTTAAGACTCAGAATCAGCACTTAAGGGAACAACCTTTCTACTATCCCTAACAGCGGGTAGGAGCGAATTCCTTCTTGCACCTTATATCCCTAGTATCTATCTGGTCTTACCCCTGAAATAGGAATTTATTGAGCCGGCACTGTTGAGCCAACCCTCACCTATGCAAATATAAGGATAATCCCGAATAAACAAGAGTTCATAGTTAGCTCAGGGTTAAGGTCAAGTTACCTAAGTCATCGCTTTGAAATAGTAAGACTTAAACAATAAACAACGTTATAAAGTAAGAGTGATTGATTTCGTGGTTCGATCTTGTACAAACCCTTTTGCCCAGGACACCTCCACTCCTCATGTCATAACATGTACGAATTAGGATCACATCGTTTGTAGCACTTTACAATTCTTTGTAATAACTACAGAGTAGGTCGCATCCCATAGTGTTACCAGAACAAGGCACCCAACCTTATCCATATACTATAGATCATTTTGACTATTTACTCAAACCTTATCCACTTTTATATCTCCACATAAAGTTCAAGTACTTATGTACTAGTCAAGGGATTTTTAGGTTTATTGGATTTCTCATAAGCAATACATTCAATAACAATTTATTGAATTTTCAAAATAAGTTTTATTGTTTACAAACCACGAGTTTTAGGACATAAAACCCAACAAACTCCTACTTGGACTAAAACTTCAGTGGTAACTTATATATATGAGTATAAGACTGAGTTTCTGAGTTTCATAGAGAAATACAATAAACTAGGGCATCCCATACCCATGGTTTACCATTCGGTATCCCATACACGATATTTCTCCCACTTGCCCTAGGTTATTTACCTGGTATTCCTAGTCTTACTAGGTGATTCTCAAACACTTTAGCTGAGAGAATCATTGTAAACATGTCAATGTACAATAGGCTTTTAATTAAACTATATGGGAATACATCTTAGTCTCAATAATGACTAGGAAGTCATACTTTCCTCCCACTATATTGAGGTACTCTCAAGTCTTTGTGTAAGACGCATATGACCAATCTTAACAACTCTTGTTAACAGTCAGATCTATAAATTTTTAAATTTCCTATACTTTGATCTAATTGGTTTCTTGCGTTTTTAAATATCTGAATATTTGCAAATGGCTCAGATTGATTCTTAACAGGAGTTGTTATGAGATAGAACAAACATAATTTTTGAAAATGAACATTTCATTTACAATAAAAATATATACATTTTGTTCTTTACAAGATAACAAAAGCAAGTAAGGTTATCATCAGACAGCAACATCTCCCACTGGTCAAGCTGAGCAAGCAGTCCTCAATAACTAGTTTGTTGTTTAGCTTTCTCTGCTCTTTTCTCAGTAAGGTACTGAGGGCAGTTTCTCTTCCAGTGCCCTACTTCGTTGCAGTGGAAACATTTCCCTTTGTTTGCAACATTATTCTTGCCTTTCTTTCCAGTGGGTTTTTTCTTCTCTTTCCCTTTATTTTTCTTCGCATGAATACTTTTACTCTGTAAAGAGGAAGCAACATCAGGCTTGGAAGACGTTCCTCTCTTTTTAACAGTAGTAACGATTACTTCTGATTCTAGACCTTTAGTTCTCTACATAGTCTGGTAAGCCTATAGCTCATTCAGCAGAGTAGTCAAGCTATATTCAATTTTATTCATGAGTGTATTCATGCAAAATTGTAGAAAACTCTTCGGAAGAGATTTTAGAATAAAATCGACTTGACTTCTCTCGTTAACAACAACACCGTTTACTTCCGCCACATTAAAGTGGACCATCATGTCCAGAACATGTTCACGAACAAAGGCACCCTCTTTCATGTGGCTGTTGTCAACGTACTTGATAGCATCATGCCTTAAGGTGAAGGACGGTTGCCCAAACATCCCTCGTAGAGATTCCATAATCTCTTTGGCAGTATCCATATCCTCATGTTTCTTCGCCAAAATTAAATATGCTAGTGAGGATATAAGCACAGGCTTTATCATTCATCCTGATCCATCTATCATACGCATCCCGAACAGTTCGATTTGTGTTAGAGCTCGGAACAGGAGAACAATCTTCTGTTAAGATGAACCGCAAATCATCTATCACCAGTATAGTATTCAAATTTGATTTCCAGGTCACATAATCATCCTAATCAGTTTATCCGACACCAACAATTGTATTATCGAACTCGTCATTCTAAAATTATAAAGAAACTCTATAAGTGAATTTCTTTTAAATCCAATCAAGTTTTTAGAAAAGTAATAATAATGTACCCATAACCATTATTTATTTGCAACAATACTATAGCAAGACATTCTTGACTAAATACTATCTCTAGAATAACTCATATTTCGATAGTCATTTAGGTACCGCTTTTGGTTAGAAATTACTAATCCTTTAGTGATTCTATAAGTGTAACCCTCCGTTTTCAGACGTCAGAGGTCGACCCAACTATGCTACCAAAATGGAGAGTCAAGGTTGGGAATGGACCTAAGAAATTTTATGCACTCAGTTCATATCTTTAAGTTCGATCATTGACAAGGTTCAAAGAAAGGGTGAGCCATTGATAAAGAATTGATTCCAAACCACATTGGCATCTTTCTGTTCAACTCCCATGCTTTCTATTGGTCACTAGAGCTTGAGTTGTTCTGAATCCTATGTTACAACCTTCCAAGGGGATAGTCGTCGTTAAACGACTAGCAAAGGGCCGCTTAAAGCTAACCAACAAGTGAAACATAGGAATCTCACGGTCCAAACTAACGAAAGAGACCACGGGATATGTTGACACATACCCTTCACCCACTTACTATAAACTATTTCTCCTGTTTACCTTGTTATTGACTCATACAAAACACTTTCCATATGGAGGTCACTCCCAAGGTGACACGAAGCATCATATGAATCTCACGGTGTAAACTATGTGAAGACGTGGCAGCTGAAATCTATTGAGCAAATGGACGTGCTGAACTTTGAGAAATGGACAATGAGACCCTAAGCACCGCCTGGGTGCGATTTCAAAGATTGGTGAAAAACTGCCTGCATATCGGAATACCCGATTGCGTCCTGATGGAGACATTTTACAATGGCCTAAACAGATAGACACAGGCTGTTGCTGACGCCTCCGCAGCAGGAGGTTTTATGGACAAGACGTATACCGAGGCCAAAGTCATCCTTGACTGTATATCGCGGAACATGGATGACTGGATTGATGATGGTTATGGAGGCAGAGGCTCTGAAAGAAGAAAGAATGACACTGCCATTGTTCCTGCGGAGACAATGACCACACTGGCTGCTCAGATGGCCGCAGTGACCCTAATCCTTCAATAGATGGCAATCAATCAAAGAGCCCCAAACAATCAGCGCAACCTGCTGCGCCGGCTCAAGTGGCCGCAATAAGTTGTGTTAATTGTGGAAGGGCTCATGTAGCAGAAATGTGCCCATCAAATATCCAACAAGTATGCGCCATCCAAAACAACCCCTTCAGCAACACCTATAATCCGGGTTGGAGGAACCATCCTAACTTCGGTTGGGGAGGGAATCCTAACCAAGGGGGGCCAAGCAACCATCAAAGTGGCAGTCAAGGGAACCCTCATCCTTTTCACCTTAACTCGAATCAAGGGCAATCAAGGCAATCGCATAATCAACAACCCTCATCTTTAAACACCTCTGGAAGCTCATTGAAGGCCCTGCTAAAATAGTATATAGACAAAAATGATGCAGTGATGCAGGCGCAGACGTCTTCAATTCGAAACTTGGAGATTCAAGTGAGCCAGCTGGCATCTGAGCTTAGAAACAGAGCACCTGGTACGTTGCCCAGGCACTCCAAAGCCCCAAGATCTCATGGAAAGGAGCAATGTCCCTAGGACATTGGGCAGGCAAGCTGTACCGTCTGCAGAGTTGTGGATTGCACTCATTCAAAGAGAATCATCTTCCGGTCCATATCTCACATCTATGTTTAAATGCTTTCTTTAAATCTTGTCTTTATGAATTTCTGAACTTTGTCTTTACTGCTTCATTTAATTTGTTTCATGACTTTATGAATTTATTCTTCATTTACTGTCCTTGCATTTATTTCTACACTTTTTTTAATTCCTTTTACTTTTCCATCATTAATACGTTATTCTTTAATTGGTGAATGATTGAGTAATGAGAAGAAAATTGATTACCGTAGGTCACAGCCACTTACGTTGATGAAAATATAATGAAAGAAATAATAATAAAACAATCAACATCCAGTATGCATGGCGATAATGGACGCATCTTGAACCAACAAGATACGCTTTGTGTTCATCCAACTCAAATGCGTTGATTTGAGGGGTGTGTTGCGCGCGCGTGTGTCCTTCGCCCGTCCTTAGCAAAATGCACTATGTTGAGGTAGTGTTGCGCTGGTAGCAATACCGTGTGCTCGATCCTCCAAAAATGTGTTTCATTAAGGGGTGTATTGCGGGGATGTATGCGTTGTTGCCCGTCCTCTGCGAAGATGCATTTGCGTTGGTGAACACATTGCGTTAATCTTTATCTTGCGTCCATTCAAATAAAATATTAAAGATAATTCTTTTTGCAAAATTGAGAAGTCCAATCATTCCGTATTCCAAAGAAATGATGAGTCTGCAAACAAAAGGACGTTTTTCTGAAATCTCATAAATGAGGGAAGTTCGAATGATGGGCCTTTTGAGTGTCTCGAGGCCTGCCACCGCAAAAATCGTGTTGGGCCCACTAAGGACCAACCTATAAATAGCCACTTCCCCCGTCTGTGAACACTTTACCTCTTTTTGCAACTTGAAAACCCTAGTTCCCCTTGCATACAGAGCTTTCTTCTTCCCAGAAATCCCAAGTTCTTTCAACTAAGCATCCATGGCCGACCAAGCTTCCCAGCCTTCTGCTTCACCCTCAACCCCTTCCACTGACCAAATCTCCATGCGAGAGGCAGCATTCCTTGCTGCCAGTCGCTGTCTTGTTGCCTAACCACACACCGTCCCCAAAATCGCCGGTAGACCCCGGAGAAACCCTTTAGCTGTAGGCCTCCTCAGTTCAAGAGGGGGCAAAGCACTGAAAGCACCCTACTCCCAATTCCAGCCGTCTCAACTAAAAGTGAAAAGAAGAGATGTGGTGACAAGGAGGTGTTTGGAAATATTCTGAGCAAATTGAAGGAAGGAGGAGGACTGCCCGAGGCAGGGGTTGTAAACCAACCACTGTCTACGGAGGAGGTGATGGTGGCGGTGACTGAAGAAGTGGTGGTGACGAAGGAATTGATGGAAGAGGAGACAAGAAGAAGCACTCTGGCCATAAGGGATCCTGAGGAAACTACGCAAGTAAAATCCTATGAAGAACCCATCAGAGTCGCATTAGAAGAAGTCGCGACAGAAAAGCAACCAGAGGTGGAAGAGGAGAAAGGGAAGAAAAAAAAGAATAAGGGAAAAAAGGTTGGAGAAGGAGAGCCATCCCATCATCGCAAAGAGAAAAAGAATAAAGAAAAGAAGGATGAAGAAGATGAGGAGGCCAAGCTAAGGAAGAGGTAAGAGAAGGGAGAAAGGAAAGAGCGCAGGCGTGAAGAAAGGTGTCTAAAGAAGGATAAAAAAAAAAAAAAAAAAAAGAGGGCTGCAAGCCCAGAGATGGATGGAGAATCCACCTCCGTGAAGGAGGACAGGAGGAACCAGTGCAACTTAGGGAGCTGGTGCAACCTGAAACAACGCAATTGGTTGCGACTGACGAAGGCGAGAAAAGAGATGTTACCCCCCTTGATGCGTCGTCGTAAGGAGAATGTGCCGCAAGGGTCTACCATTGACCCTTCAATTTTGATCAACACATTAGAAGAAAAGGAAAGGAGGAGAAAGGAAGAGGAAGAGACACAAGAGAAAATGGAGCGGGCGAAACTCATCACCGTAGAAGGTGATAGAAGAAGAAAATTACGTGATGAGCAAGTTCGCCGCAATAATGAGATCTCGAGGCTTGAAGAAATAAGGCAGATCGAAGAGGAACAACGCCTTTTGTTGGCCTCTGAGCAGTTTGTGGAAGAGTTTGAAAGAGAAGTGAGAGAAGAGGAAGAAGAAGAAAAGAAAAGAAAAAGAAGGCAGAAGACGAAAGGAGAATGAGAGAAGAGAAGGAAAGGAAAGGAAGCGCGAAGCCAACAGGCAGCGCTTAATTAAGAAGAAGGGCAAGAAACTTACCGAACGAGAGAAGAAGGAACAACGCAAGGAACGGGAAAGAAAACAAAGGCAACAATCCTGCCTTGCATTGGCCAAGGGAAATGGAAAAACGGTCACAGAAAGCAGCAAGCCCGCGTTGGCAAATGTGCGTCCATCAAGAAAGAAAGAGAACGACGATTTGTTGATGGAGATGGGCTTTTTCCCTGCGCCAACGCCACTACCAGATATGATCATGAGTGTGATAGTGGAGCATGGTTGGGACACATTTTGCCAATGTCCAGCCATTGTTGTTCCAAAGGTAGTGCGTGACTTCTACTATGGACGACTGCATGGCACCAAGGATGTGGTGACCATAAAAGGGCGAATGGTGTCTTTCAGCGCAAGAGACATCAATGAACTATACCAAATGAAGGATAACCTGGATGCACTGGGCAACAAAATCATTGATGATCCCACTGACGAGCAGATGGAAGATGCGCTACGAGTATTAATGCAACCAGACACTAAGTGGTCGGTTTCTTTAAAAGGCATCAAGACCCTAGCATCCATGACTCTGCTTCCGGAGGCACGGTTTTGGGTTTATTTGGTTAAAAGGCGGCTGATCCCAACTTCCCATGACAAGATAATTTCAAGGGATCGAGTTATGGCCGCATATTGCATTGCGCACGACATTCCAATCGATGTAGGCTAGTTGATCGCAAGTCGAATTTGAGGCTTTGTGGGGCACATTAGAGGATAATACTTCTTTCCATGGACTATCTCAAGTCTGTGCATGTCAATGAGCGTAGGCATTAAGGAAAAGCCCATACACGAAGTCCACGGCCTTATCAATAACAAAATTTTGAGGTTGCTCCTCAAAGACTTCCCACATTGCCCAGAACTACCTTTAAAGAGGTCCGCAATCGATCTCAATGCGCCGCAAGAACCTAGGCCAAAGAGACAGCACAGAGAGGATAAGGGAAAAGAAAGGGTCCAAGAATTACCATCGCAAGAAACAGAACCTTTGGACCCTTTACCCTTAGTAATCCGCCCTCCAAGCCCTTCGAGCCCACCCGCACAACCTTCTTCTCCACTTCATGAGCACTTTACCAACCTTCTCCTTACCCCAAATTCTCCAACCGCATACCCACCAACCTACTCATCTGCAGCATCATCACCACAACATTCCCTTCCACCGCCGCATGTTGATGACCCACACGATTTGGGTGAAGGCACCTCTGCACAACCCCAAAACGTTGCTAGCGAGATGTCATAGGCACCACCCACTGTCGCCTCCTTAGCTACTGAGTTAGCAGAAATGCAGTCCCTCTTCTCCCAACAACAATAACTCTTTGTTCAGCAACAAGCCTTCTTCAACTAGAGATTTGATGTGGTCATGGAGTAAGTCGACGATATACAGCGCAGTGCTGCTACATCAAGAGAGGCATTGATTAATATTCAATGCAATATTTATAAGGTCCATCGACACCAAAGACAGATTGCGGAACGAAACCATGAGTACTTTGATTTTCTCACAGCATATCTTCATGGTCCCATGTTGCCTCCACATCTCAGGCAACACTTGATTTTCGAAGAGACTCCACCCGTACCGCATCAGAACCCTCCTCCAGACCCTCCTGCTCCTCAACAATAATCTTTACATTTTTACGCGGACATTCTATATTTTTATTCAATTCATTATTTTTCTAAGTTAATCTAAATTCTTTGATTCTTTGTACAGGCAACAATTTTTGTATTGCATTAATTTTTAATTATTTGTATACTTAGTTAATATTCAATACAATTGAGTACATATTCTCTTTTTTTGCCTATGCCTTTTTCTTTATCATCCTTTGTCAATATTTGCGATGTTCTTGATCTTTTACTTTTGCGTTATTCTTGCGTTGCCATGATGTATAATATGTTCATACTTAGAAATATTTCCCACACTTTGTAAATTCTAACTAACACTTAGTTAATTTGTAGCTTAGTAATAATTTACCTTATACCCTTCCAAATTCTGCTCAAACATTCTTTTTGAAATTTTTTCTAAGTGTTTGTCTATTCTGTCCAAACAACGTAATGAGAACCTTGTACATCTATAAATTTGGGGGTGGGGAAGTTCTGAGTAGATGAGATCAAGAATATGCGGTCATTAAAGAAAATGCGTTCATATTTTCTATAAAAAAAATCATACAAAACTCCAATGTCAGAGCAAGGGAAAATTAAAAAATAATCCCAACCTGATATGAGTTAGTTGTGAAAGGAATCTGCTCGTAGTTGGATGTTTGCATGACACCCGTGGGAGCAAGCCAAAACGAAGGTGGATTTCCAAGAACAACGCAATATGAAAAAGAAAAGAAAAATAAAAGAATGCAAGAGACAACTTATCTGAATATCATGAGTTAAAGTTGAAATTGGCACACAACCGTGGTTGGATGTTCGTATGACACCCGTGGGAACAAGCCAAAATGAAGGGTGTAACCATGATCAACGGTCTCTAATAAATGACGCAAGATTTGACCACCGCATATAGACATATCAAGTTGTTTTGACAAGAAGAGGTAAACATTCTATTTTAAAACTAGAAAAGTATTTTTTAGCAGAAATTTGTTGTATAGAAGAATAAAGTAGGGTTTTGTTAGGAATTAGCAAGGATAGAAGGAAATTGCGTTGTTAAGTAATATGCCTAAGTGGAGCATTCGGAGCAACCAATCGACGCAAAAATATAGGATAGGTATTGAGCTTTATTGCCTTAGTCGAAGATATGCTTGAGGACAAGCATATATCTAAATTTGGGGGTGTGATAACTTGTAGAAATACAAGTTATTTATACTTCTTTATTTAGATATTGCGATTAAAAGAGAGGAAAGTTGCGTCAATTGTATGAAAATTGGTTAAGAAATACAATAATTATAAATTGTCGTCAATACACCCACTTTGCGATAGTAGAAAAGAATATTTCAAGTCTTTTTTGTAGGAAATGCAGTCACCATATGCATTCTTGGCTCAAGAGAAAAAGATTAATGCATCTACGTCGCAAAGCCCCCATCATTCAAGAATTAATAGATGATCAACGCAATGGCGGCGTATGCGACAGTCGATCCAGAGCTGAACTTCAACCACATGCGGTAATAAAACAACACCACATGCGGACACACGATCGAAAGATGCAAATGAGCAACGCAATCGTGGAGGATTTTGGCATGTGTACAACTAACCGTTGTGCATTTTCGACGAACTAATTGCATAACAGAAGGAATATTTATTCCACCATTTTCAGAATTTCCATAACAATAAAGTGGGGACCACATGAGTCAGAGAGTCAAAGCTTTCCTCTGAATTCACTGAAATATATACTTGATACGGGGGATAATTGATACGAGGCTATTGAGAGAGAGGCTAATCTTAGTGCTGATCGGAGAAGATCCAGGAAGAAAAGAGACAAGGTCGAGAGGTGAGTCTCAGGGCGAATCATTCCAAATCCCCACGTGAAGCTCTGTACCTAGATCAACTCTACCGGTTAAGCAAGCCTGAGAGGGAAGCTCATCCTTCCATTCACTCCATCTATGCGGGCGGGCAATCTCTCCATCCAAATCGGTGTCAAGACATTAACACTCTTCTGTATATGTTTCTAACTCTTATTCATCAATTGTATTTCATCTTCTTAGTCTAAATAATTCACAACCATGTATCAGATGCTTGATTTTATAATTAATTGTCATGATCATTCTCATCCACAACCATGATCATTCACAACCATGTATCTTATTCATCTTCTTAGTCTATTTCTGTTCCTCCATTAATCGCTTTCTCCACGATGTTTTCTTAATCCCTTGGTGATTAATATGAATTAAACAAGTAACTTAATCTGTGCTAAAGAAATAAAGATGTTTAGCTAAAGCATACTAGACGGCATCTTCACCTGTGAGAATAGAAGTGAAGATGCCATTCTGATCTTTCGAGAGAAGATAAGAAGAATGTGTTAATTAAAGCAAGAAGTACTTCCAGAAATGGAAGCAACCTTGCATTCACTACGTTCGTCCCTGTTTCACCATAGAGATGTGGGAAACGTGGCCGATCACCGAGAGGTGTACGCCAAGGGAAAGCGGAACCGTACTTATATCTTTAACGCAATTAGGGAACTTGCAATGTTCATATTCATTATCCTTTCTATTTCTACTTTGCACATAAGCCTTGCCACCGCATAAAACGACCTTTGTATATTCTTCACAGTCAATCTCAACCTCGGTATCTTGTATCATGTAACCTGTATCTTGTATTATCATAGCTTAGGTTTATTTTATCGCAATTTACTTTATTATCACATTTTTTATCGCTTATCTTTACCTTAATGCACAATTTACTTTATCGCATTTTTAAATACATGTACGCATAACTTTTATTAAATTGAAAAACCCCGGTCGCATATATCACAAACATAACGCAATTAACCTAAAACAATCCCTGTGTTCGACCTCGGATTCCACCGCAAGGAAACTTGTGACAACGCATAGTATACTACAAGATTCTCATAAATAACACATATCTAGAAGTAGTATCGCATAAATAGAGTGTGTCTGAATAAGCATAACACAACATCCACATTCCATTCCCATTCCAAGTCATTGAGTTTATGGTAATATGAGCTTGTATGATCCATCATTCATCACAATCCATATGCCTATTTAGAATCACCGCATCTTAAGCGTTGTATGACATAAGAAGATAAATTTTATGCACATCAAGTTTATGGAATCATCACATTCTATTCTTGCTTGCATCATTGTATAGCTTATGTCTTAACAAGTTTATGGCACCGTTGCCGGGGAACTGGTAACGGGGACATGGACTTGTATCATACATTACACATCATCATTCTTATATCAACAACAACTATAAGTTTCATCACCGCATATCAGAATGGTTGCGACTGAAGATAGAGAAGATCCTGACATCACCTTTCTTATGCGGCATCGCAAGGAGAATGCGCCGCAAGAGTCAACAAGTGACCCACTATTCTTTCAACGCATAGTAGAAGAAGAAGAGAGAAGAAAAAGAGAAGCAGAAGAGAAGAAAAAAAAAGTTGTCACGTACGCGCCAAATCATCGCAGCAAGCAATTTAGCGAGAAAACACCACGATGAGGCGGTCCGCCGTGACAACGCAAGGGCAACAGAAGAAGAAAGAAGAAGGCTCGAGGATGAGCAACACATATTGCTTGCCTCAAAGCAGTTTGAGAAAGAGATGAGAGAAGAAGAAGAAAAAGAAAAGAAGGAGAAAGAGGAGAAGGAAAGACGCCACAAGGCCAATGTGCAACGCGTCAGAGAAAATAAGAGAAAAGAAGTGGAGGAATGGAAAATCGAAAAAGAAGAGCAACGCAAAGAAAGGGAACACAAACAAAGACAAAAATCCCGCCTTGCGTCCGCTCAAGACAAGGGCAAAGCTAAAGTGGAGAGCAGCGAGCTTGCATCGACCAGGAGGCACCCATCAACAAAGAAAAAAAAATGATGATAAGATGATGGAAATGGGTTTCTTCCCTGCATCGATGCCACTACCGGATCTGATCACAAGTTTTGTGTTAGAACATGGGTGGGAAATTTTCTGCCAATGTCCCTCCATTGTTATTCCTGCGATAGTAAGGGCTTTTTATCACGACCAGCTCCATGACACCGAAGATGCGGTGATCATTGAAGGGTGGACAGTGTCATTCAGCGCAAAGGACATCAATGAGCTCTACAAGTTGAAGAACCTCCCGGAAGCACTGGGTAACAAGTTAATTGATGATCCTGAAGAAGTACACATGGAGGATGCACTGAAGGTATTAACATAACCGGGCACCAAGTGGTCGGTATCATTAACAAGCATTAGGACCCTCACCTCCAACAAGCTGCTCCCAGAGGCGCGACTTTGGGTTTATTTGGTGAAACGGCGACTCATCCCAACAATGCATGACAAAACAATTTCAAGGGATCAAGTCATGGCCGCATACTGTATTGCGCGCGGCATTACAATCGATGTAGGCCAACTCATTGCGAAGCTGATTCAAGGTTTTGTTGGCCATGTGAAAGGTCAATACTTATTTCCGTGGACGATTTCGAGCCTGTGTCTCTCTGTCGGTGTAGGCATTGACGAAGAGCCCATGCCTGAAATACACGACATCATTCACACAAAGATCCTGAGAATGCTTCTCAAGGATTCCCCACATTGCCCCAAGCTTCCAACCAAAAGGCCCCTCATAGATCTGAATGCACCGCAACCACCCAAGCTAAAGAAGCAGCGCCGAAATGATAAAGGAAAGGAAATAGTCCAAGAACAATCACCGCAGAAGCAAACCCAAGTACCCTTGGACCCCTTGCCTTTAATCATTTGCCCACCAAGCCCTCCAATAGAGCCCCTTTTCCCTCTCCCCGAACACTTCACAAACCCCCTCCTTGCTCCAGATTCAAACCCCGCATCTCCAGTAGCGTCTCCCCACCATCCATCTCCACCACACTTTTCACCTCCATCGCCGCATGTTGATGACCCACATGGTTTGGGAGTAGGCCCTTCCGCTCAACCTCAAACTGATGCTAGTGAAACATCGACGGTGCAACCCACCACCGCATCCCTTGTTGTTGACTTAGCTGATATGCGAGCCTTCTTATCTCATCAGCTCAACTTCTTACGCCAAGCAATAATGGAGTTGCAGGAGAGCAATGTAGAGTTGCAACGCAGTAATACAATGGTGCGACAGGCGATGGTTAATATTCAACGCAATATCTATACCATTCGCCTGAACCAAAGACAGATTGCAGAGTGCAACCATGAGTACTTCAATTTCTTAACAACATATCTACATGGTCCCATGGTGCCTCCGCATCTACAGCAACCTTAGCAATTTCAAGAAGCGCCTCAACGAGCTCCTCCACAACATACTCCTTAAGAGCCCCTGCCGCAACTCTAAATTTGAGGGTGTGCCACCTTCTCCTCAATTTTGCAATTTTTCTTTGTAGCCATTCATTCAATTTTTTTTATATATAGAAAGCTATACCTTGTATTCTTTTGTACATGCTACAATTTTGTGTTGCGATATTTATAATTCTTTGTGTACTTAGACAAATTTTATACAACTGAGTAATTATTCTTTCCATATGTGTTAGCCTCTTTACTTTAATCATCCTTTGTCAATTATTGCGGTAACTTTTGTCTTTTCTTTTGCGTTGTTAATTGCGCTGCCATGATGAGTAGTATGCATACCCTTAGCAATATTTCTTTATACATTGCATTTTCTGCCTAACACTTAGACAATTCATCGCAATAGCTCTACTTTACCTTCTCTATTACAAGACTCTGCTCAAACCTTTTTTTCAAAATTTTGACTAAGAGTTTTGTCTTTTCTGTCCAAAACAACGTAATGAGAACCTTGCGCATCTCTAAATTTAGGGGTGGAGAAGGTCTGAACAGATGCGATCAAACGAATGAGGTAATATCAGGCAAATGTGTTCATCATACCCCAAAAAAAAAAGAAAAAAAAGAAAAATCCGCTGTCAGCACAAGGAAAAATCCCAACTTGATAAGAGTTAAGTCGTAAAAGGAACTTGCTCGTAGTTGGATGTCCGCATGACACCCATGGGAGCAAGCCAAGATGAAGGTAGGCTTCCAGAATCGACGCAATAGAAAAAAAGAGAGAGAAAATGAGGATAAAAAAAACAACTCCTCTGACCAGCAAAAGTAAAACTTGGCTAAGGATCAAGAGTTGAAGTTGAGATTGGTACATAACCGAAGTTGGATGCTCACATGACACCCGTAGGAGCAAGCCAAAACGAAGGGTGTAACCATGATCAACATTCTTTATACGATGACGCAAACCAAGCCACCACATAAAGACGCACTTTGTTGTTTTGCAAGAAGAGGTAAAACATTCTTCTCAAAACTAGAAGGAAACTTTGGGTAGAGGTTTGTTGTAGATAAGAATAAAGTAGAGCATGTGAATAATTGTTAAAGAATAGAAGGAACTTGTGATGTTGAGTAGTTTTGTAGAGGTGGAGCATTCGGAGTAGCCGATCAACGCAAAGTTTGGATGGGGGTTGAGCGGAATTGCCTTAGTCGAAGATATGCTTGCGGAAAAGCATATATCTAAATTTGGGGGTGTGATAACTTGTAGGAATACAAGTTATTTATATCGTTTTATTTAGATTATGCGGCAAAAAGAAGGAAAAATTTCGTCGACAGTATAGAAATTGGCTTAGAAATATGAAAATTGTAAAGTGTCGTAAACACACCCACTAACCCCATTGCGATGGCGGAATGGAATGTCCAAGTCTTTTTTTTGCAGGAAATAGGTCACCGCATGCGATAATTTCTTGAGGACAAAAAGAACAACGCATCATCACAGCATGCGACAATCGATCAAGAACGAAAAAGATCAACGCAATTGCAGCGCATGCGACGATCGATCATGGATTCAAGCGATCAATGCATTTCCACCGCATGCGTAATTCAAAACAACTACACCGCATACGGCGATCGATCGAAGATGTGAAGAGCAACGCATTCACATGGATTTCTGACAAGTGTACAACTTTTCTGTTGTATGATTCTGACAAATTGATCGTGGAGCAGAACGGGCATTTCCATTACGCCATGGCAGGAATTATCAGATTTGCAAAGTGGGACCACTAATACTGAGAGCCAAGGTCTATAAATAGCTTCCTTAAATTCAATGCTAAGGAGGCTGGTCTGAAGAGATAATACAGAGAAAATCCGGGAGAACGACGAGACAAGGCTGAAAGGTAAGTCTTCGAGCAAAAAATTCTTTCCATTACCGAAGAAGAAGCTTTGTGCGAGAGGTCACTTCTACCTGAAAAGCAATCCTGAGAGGGAAGCTTTCCACTCCATTTCATCCACACGCCGGCAAGCATAACGTCTTCGATTGGGATCTGTGTCAAAACATTGACACTCTTTCCGTATTTGTTTCTATTCTTCCATTCATCTTCTGTGTTCATCTTTCTTTAATCTTTCATTCACGATTTATATCAAACGCTTAATCTTTAGATTCAATATCATTATCGTAATCATTGTCATTTCTCTGTTCTTTCCCACACATTCATCATCCATTTTCTCCATCACGTGTCACTAATCCCCTGGGTAAAGGGAAAGGATTAAGCGAGTGAGTTAATCCTTGTTAAGGAAATCAGCTGAGTTTAGCTAAAGCATGCTCGACGGCATCTTCACCTGTGAGAGCAGAAGTGAAGATGTTATTCCGCCTATCGAGAGAAGGTTGGAAGATGCATTAACTAAAGCGAGAAGTATTTCCAAAGATGGAAACAACCTTGCGTTCATTACGTTCATCCCTGTTTCACCATAGACATATGGGAACGCGGCCGATCACTGAAAGGTGTAAGCCAAGGAAAAGCGGAACCTTAGTTGCGTTCTCAACAAGAATTGACAAACTTGCAATGTTCTTTCCCTCAACCCATTCTCTTTCTGATTCATTCACAAGACTTGCCACTGCATTCACTAGATTATCTTGCACAGCTTCACAGCTAGGCCTCAACCTGTATCATTAATAGTTTAGACATTTATTTTATCAACGCAATTTACTTTATCACAATTTTACTTTTCATCGCAATTTACATTTCTGCCAAACCAATTTTTTATTCTTTATGATAAACTAGTCACATTTACCACATTAGTATCACATCTAAACAACAACAATCCCCATGTTCGACCTCAGATCAATCTGAGAAACTTGCGTTGGAATTATACTTGGTTCCAACGTAAGAAAACTTGTGACACGCATTACATCATCGCATACTACGAAGCATATCATCATCAACGCATATATTTAGAGCGTAGTATCGCAACAATATCTTTATCGCAAAGCAACTTGAGCGCATAGAGCATCATCATTTTCATTCATTAGCGCATAATAAAATAAAGATAAAGAGAAACACAAATTTCGTCTAACAAGTTTTTGGCGCCGTTGCCGGGGACAAGAACTTGAATCATTCATCAGTAGTGCATAAATTTAAATAATTCTAATTAATTTCATATTAAAATAGTTTTACACAAATTCACCTTCATATATTTAAATCATATTTAAATATTAATTTTCCAATTCCGTTTAATTCTTAAAATTGAACGTGTAATTATATCTCATATAATTACTAATTCCTTTAATTCTAATTTGAACATTTCAAATTAACTTATCACGCTACTCTAAAGCTAATCCATTTACAAGCTAGTAGAGGGGGACCTCACGGACCTACAGATCATGAGCTCCAACTATCCGAGATTAATTGGCTAAACTCATTACACCAAATTAACCCTCTTTCGTTAACTAATGGGTCATTCCACTAAAGCCCACATTTGAACTCCCCTCACTATAGATATATTATATCCACTCGATATAACCATGATTAGTAAGTTAACCCTTCACAGGTTGTTCGTAATAACGGCTGGGTCAAATCTCTGTTTTATCCCCGAGATTACCTCTTGTTCCTTAAGTCCCACTGATCCTCTAATGAACAATTGATTTGTGATCCAATCAACAAACTGAGTCCCTCTCAGACCAATGAAAGGGTGGGGCACCTTGTTCAAGACCCAAAATCATCACTTAAGGAAACAACCTCTCTACTATCCCTAACAGCGGGTAGGAGTGAATTCCTTTTTGCACCTTATGTCCCTAGTTATCTATCCGGTCTTACCCCTGAAATTGAAGTTTATTGAGCCGACACTGTTGAGCCAACCCTAACCTATGCAAATCTAAGGATAATCCCGAATAAACAAGAGTTCATAGTTAGCTAAGGATTAAAGTCAAGTCACCTAGGTCATCGCTTTGAAATAGTCAGTCTTAAACAGTAAACAGCGTTATAAAATAAGAGTGATTGATTTTATGGTCCGATTTTGTACAAACCCTTTTGCACAGGATGCCCCCACTCCTATGTCATAGCATGTACGAATTAAGATCACATCATTTGTAGCACTTTGCAACTCTTTGTAACAACTACAGAGTAGGTCGCATCCGATAATGTTACCAGAATAAGGCACCCAACCTTATTCATATACTATAGATCATTTTGAATATTTACTCGAACCTGATCTACTTTTATATCTTCACATAAAGTTCAAGTACTCATGTAATAGTTAAGGGACTTTTAGGTCTATTGGATTTCTCATAAGCAATACATTCAATAACAATTTATTGCATTTTTAGAATAAGTTTTATTGTTTACAAACCATGAGTTTTAGGACATAAAACCCAACACTCTTTATGTTTCATTCTTGTAACCACCATTCTCATAACCCTATAAATAGAGCTTGTAAAGATCATTTGAAAATAAACTTCAATTGAGCACAATACATATGTTCTCTATTTTCTTCTCTCTATTTCTCTCTTATGTTCTTATGTTTACTCTTAACTCCTCTCTATTTTATAACAATAACCAAATAGTTATCACTAAAAAATATTTGTATATAAATTTATACGCAACACAACTGTGTCTTTGTTGGTTCAATCCAGTACACCAAAGTAACATAGTCCACTACACAACCACTGAGCCAAATCTTACCTTTTAACCTTTGGGGGCACACGAGAGTATATATTTGGTAAATACTTATTTTTTTTTATATTTAATAAAAAATAAAAATATATATAAATGTAACTCGTCACGTCGTGAAAGGGGCTATGTACCATCCTCGGCCCCTTCATAGATTCGCCCTTCATTTATATACAAGAGTTGAATACTCAGTCAAATTTAAAAAAAATAAAATAAAATAAAAAAATACCTTTTTTTTTTTCAAAACTTGGTTTGGTTTTGAAAACATTGGTAAAAATTAGATTTTAAAAAAACAGAAATTTAAAGGAGAATAAGTGTTTATATGTTTAATATTTAGAAACTAAAAATTAAAAATAAAATCATTACCTAATAGATTTAACTATCAAATATTTTTATTTTGTTTGTCTGGCTAAAACCTCAAACTTTTATAGTTATGGCAAATTTCAAAATTTTAAGGTCTAAATTTATATTTATTCTTAAAACAATGTATAAAACAATGTATAAAATTACAAGTTTGATTATTTATTACACATAAAAATATAAGTTTAGCAGACTTTTATTTAAGATTATAATGTCTTAATTAGTTGAATTATTGTCGTCCCGTTTCGTAACTGTTTTGTTTTTAAAAATTAAGCCTATAGACACTACTTTCAACCTTTGAGAACTAAAAAAAGTAGCTTTTAAAACATTGTTTTTGTTTTTGGAACTTGGCTAAGAATTCAGGCTAAGAATTCAACCATTGTACCTAAGAAAGATGCAAATCATTATAAGAAATGTGAAAAAAAAAAAATAGCTTAATTTTCGAAAAAAAAGTAAAAAACGAAATGGTTATCAAATGGGATCACAAGCTTGATTTACAATTGTAAAGTATGTCAAATTCACAAACACACACCACAAATCTTATCTACTAAAATTTTAATATTTATAATTCTTCAAATCTAATAAATAGATTTGAAAACTAAAAGTTGACCATATCATTTAAGCCTTATTTGGTAATCATTTAAGTCTCATTTAGTAACCATTTCATTTTTTGTTTTTTGTTTTTTAAAATTAAGTCTACAAATAGTCTTTCTACCTCTAAATTCTATGTTTTGTTATCTACTTTTTACCAATAGTTTTGAAAACCAATCCAAATTTTGAAAAAAAAAAAACAAATAGTTTCTACACACTTACTTTTGGAATTTGGTTAAAAATTCAACTATTGTATTTAAGAAATATGCAAATTATTTTTAAAAAAATTGAGATGAAATAGACTTAATTTTCAAAAACAAAAAACAAAGTGGAGTTTTTAGTTTTTGAAAATTATACCTATAAATACTATTTCCATTTATTATTTTCTATGTTTGATTGCCAACGTTTTAAGAGCATTTTTAAAACCATGACCAAAATTTGAAGATTGAAATTTGACACAGAAATCAACTCTTGTATTTGAGAAAGATGCAAATTATTGTGAGAAGAGAACTTGAGGAAATAAGTTTAATTTTCAAAAAATAAAAATAAAAAAAATAATTATCAAACGAGGTCTAAAATATTTATTTTTGTTTTTGGAAATTGAAATTGATTACCACGTAACCACACAATTCCTTGTCCAATAGAAGTTGATAGATTTTCTTACCAATTCTTTTTAAAAAAGGGGGGAGGGAGAGGAGAAAGAAGTAGAAAGATTTCAGTACCTTCAATAAACAAATGAAGATTTAAAATTCATACCGCATGCTGCGACAATGAATGTGCAATTGTTCCAAAAAAATCTGATGTCCATTGAACATTCAATGAAGAACAGGGGTTTGCTTTCAGTTTCACTGGGTTATATACATAATAAATCATTTCATAAGTTCAAAACGGCTATCAATGTGAAAAGATAAAGAGATAGCTCTAAATCTCCTGTAAAATCCCTACTAATGAGCTCTTACATAATGGACGGCTCATACAATCACCACCTTCATGTACTTGGTACCATTGAGTTCCATGTTCCTCCAATCAACGTCCCAACTCTCTCACCCTTTATGGCTTTCGAGATGTTGTCTGGTTTTGTTAGATTGAAGACAACAACTGCAAGAAGAAGCAAAATAATCATTAGTTCAGTTTATTCTAAGCCCATGTCAATAACTTGTATGCTATTGCCTTCTGTTGTTTGTTCAGTTATTATTTTAAAGAACAGTGATCTAATATATACTATGAAGAAATATACAATACATACCGGGAATGTTGTTTTCCTGGCATAGAGTAATGGCTGTCATGTCCATCACCGAAAGGTCCTTCGAAGTCACCTCCTGGTACGTAAGAGTCTCAAGTAACCGTGCATTTGGGTTTTGCCTCGGATCATCATCATAAACTCCGTCAACGTTTGTCGCTTTCAACAGAACTTCAGCGTTAACTGGATATAGACAATTTGAAAGTCAGTGTTACAGAGATGATTCATTGCCAAACACTAAACACAGTTTCAGTAATTAGTTAAAGTAAGAAGTTTGTGTCAGTTTGGAATAACTTCATAGATGTTTAAAAATACTTTTTCTTAATCATTTATAAACACTTTTCTAAGCGCTTAGAAAGGCATTCCAATCAGACTCTTAATGTGATTTGACTCACTTTCTGCACAACGTAGGGCTGCTGCAGTATCTGTAGTGAAAAATGGATTGCCTGTACCAGCTGCAAAGATCACAACTCTTCCTTTTTCCAAGTGCCTCACAGCCCTACGTCGAATATATGGCTCTGCAACCTCAGACATGCGAAACGCAGTCTGTACTCGTGTAGGAATGCCTATACTCTCCATTGTGGCTTGAAGAAATATAGCATTCATGACTGTTGCCAACATCCTGAAATATAGAACTAAAGTTTCAAAAACCAGTAATGCACAATGTCCACCAGCATACTTGAAACAATCTTAGTACTAGAAATTACTAGTCAAATATCTAGTGGTGGTTGTTTCCAGGAATGTAGTCCGGTACCATAGAGAAGATGCGGAATTTGTAGGGAGGACAACATGAGTGGAATATGTTCTTGTTTTCATGTGAATAACAAGTATGATATCCTTTCATTTACTCAACATAATAGAGATATATTCCTATTCCATCTTCATTTTGTGTGAACTTCCACGTTGCTTGCATACAGGTATGTGCAATGGCAAAATGTGGTACCAAAAGACTCCAGAAATATATAGTACAAAGGAAATTACCCAATGTAATCAGCAGATGAACGGTCCAAACCACTAGATCCGGCCCACGAGGATCCACGGAAAATGTTACCCCCACCAACTACTATAGCAACCTGAAATAAAACACCATCCACAATGATTGCACATTCCAAACAAGGAAAAAGAATTAGCTTCAGAACTCCATTACTTAACATATTCAATCAATGGATTTGTATCTCTCCAAATAGTTACAGATTATTGCTGTTACAGCATTGAGATTCAATTGAACAGATGCACGGAATCATAGAGAAAAGGATCTTGTATGCATATAAAGGTCGAGCTACCTCAATGCCCAGACGGGTCACAGCTGCAACCTCCCTCGCAATTGCCATAGTAACCTGCAGTCAAGAAGTAGCTCAAAAGTAAAGCAAGGAATCAAAAATTATGAAAAGGACACAGCATACATGTAACACAAAATCATCCTTCAAACACCAACCTTTGGATCAATATTCTGCAACCGATCACCAGCAAGTGCTTCACCGCTTACTTTAAGCAATACTCTTCGCCATTTATACGATGGCATGGACATGGAAGCTTCACTTAGTGTCATCCCACTAGGAGAAATAGATGATATCTGATGCTTCATGCTAGAGAGAAAGAATATAATAAAATCAAGGAAAAACTTAAATAGAAACGTTATCTTTAAACAAGAGCATGCGAAGCATAGATCATTGGAAATAGAGAATCTATTTAGAGAAGGCCACAGCCAACAAAACAACGAGAAGTACTAGGTCATCACTAAGTATGAATAGCTTTACAATCTAAAAAACACTCTCGTTCCCAAGAAGAGCAAATGGAAAGCCTTCTCCAAAATCAATTAGGAGAACAATCCAACGTTAGCTTAAAAGTAATGAGTCAGCTTTCAATGCTAACTGACAAAACCAACTCAATGACAGGGCATACTCAATATGGTAAGGGAGACAAATTGAAACTTGTACTATCATTGACTTCTTAAAGCAAAACGGCATTTTGTTGTTTTTAAGCCATTGATGAGATCCTTATCATTTCGTTTACAACACAAAGTACAAACCACGTACATATGTTCATAGAGGAAAAAGAGTGAGTTTCTACTCCAGAAGCTTCACAGACATATTGTTGTGTTTAAAGTGTTGTTTACAATCTGAAGTCCAGAAGTTGAAAAATAAGATTCATGTACGGGTGCACAGCACTCCTGGTGGTGGGCAATCTCATTTAACACGGTATTATGTTTAATGTTATAAAGAAAGAAGACAAAAAATGCACGAATATCCATTCGAACCCGAAGAAGTTTGTTCGGTAGAGAAGAACAAAGATAACGTCATTCCTTCCTTGAAGTTATCGTCTCCTTACCATCATAGGAAACTCCAACAGTAACAGAAAAACAACAACAAAAGAGGAACTCAATCTCCAAAACAATGGGAAGCATCTTATCCTTCACTCATACAAACTCTTACAACAGGGGGGGAAATTAAAACTCTGCTAATCACTCTACTTTACGACAACAAAACTATCTATGCAGGTACACAACAATAAACCAACATTAGAGATTGAACAATTTCCCATATACAAATTATAATCACTAGCTCAGTATTTCATTCCATCTCTCCGGACTCGTAATTTCAAAGCAATTATCAACTAAAAATTGATTAACACACACACACACACAAACACACAAATACAGGGGCAGGGATGACGGGCATATCCACTATCCATACCTCCGGTTCAAAGGGTCAGAGTTGGAACCCATTTCGCGAGCGGAAGAGTTAACAACGAGAGACCCATTTGAGGTGGGGTTATCCATCTTTAAACCATGGCAATGGGGTTTGAAGGGATTAAGAAATTGCAAAGAAAACGAGGAGGAAGAATAAGAAGCAGAGCTGGAGATAGTATCAAAAGAGAAAGTGGGAACGAGGGAAGTGGGAATTGCCATTGAAGAAACGAAGAAGGAAGAAAGATTGTCTCCCCCACCCAAAAGGGCGCCTTTCCCGTCTGTCTCGGCTTCCAAATGCCGAAGTGAAAGTGGGTTTAGGGTTCTTTCTCACAGTCAGCTCCTTGTTGTTGGAATCAAGAGGGGGAATTGGAGCTTGTGTGTGAGTTTTGTTTGTAGTGAATCAGTGATTATCTCAGGGAAACAGATAACATCATTTTCTTGAAGGAAATATCTCGTGCTTTTGTATAGAGAGGTTGAAGATACTCCCGGATCGCTATGTGTCCACGTAAACCTTTATATTTATATATTTGAATCTTTCTTGCCGAGGATAAGTGGATGTTAATTGTTAATTACTTAATATCGTATTTATACCATTTATACTTCGATAATTTTCTAGGGCTACAGTACTACCATATGCTTTTTATTATATATTGGTCTATATAAATATGAGTACATCCCAAGGTAAATATATAGTGAAAGTGTTCAAAAGTATTTACATAAATATTAATGGAACTTGCATGATGTTTAAAAGTGTCACTTCTTAAAAGTTATTATACTAATCACATATACATTTGGTTTGTAATATAATTTCAACCAATTATCTTTTAGACAATTATCTTTTAAATGTATATTTAAAAGTAAATAATTTATCTAATTTTTTTAACATATATATTTTTACGTACGGCAAACATGATACCTTTTTTGTTTTTAATCAAGTAATATATATTCGGTAGAAGATGATTTGACCTATTAAATAAAGTATACTCAAACTAGTTGAATTATGTTTTGATTTATATAAGTGACCTATACTAATGAAATGTTTATTGTAAGTATTTTAAACGTTTGTGACTGTTTGAGTTAGGGTGCATATATCTAGATTAATCTTGGGTGAGAACTACATAATTTGACTTTATTATTTGAATGTGTCGCAAAAAGATTTCATTAGCTAATCAAATAATTCCAATTTTTTTTTTTAAAAAAAAAAGGTTCAACGTTTAGTTAAAAAGAAATTAATCATTAAGTTATCTATTAAAATGTTTCGTCATGGAAACAAAACATAGTAGATGCATCGCAAATTTTATAGAAGTTTGAAGTTGAATTTAAATAGAATTCAAATTAGACTCTCCCAGTTCTATGAATATATACATCAATAGAATCTTTATTTGGGGCCTTAGGGCACCCCCAAATTGAGCTTTCTTTTCAATTGTTGATTCATGATTTATTAGTATTTTTGTTTCTCAAACAAAATTTGAACAGAGAATATGCATTATCGAAATTATGTAAGTAAAAATTACACGGATTAAATTGGAAGTAAACTTATAGTTTTAAGAAAAAATGAAAATATTTCTAAATATATAATCTTATATCTATTTTAAAGCTACTTATTACGAACAAATGTACAAATTTTCTTCCAAAATTTAACACTTGACTATGAAGTGTAAGAAAAACATCCAAATGACAAAAAAATCTGCTAAGTGTAAATACATTGGCAGGTAATATTCACAAAAACAAAACAAGCAAAAATGGTGGCCTGCCTCTTTAGAGCTTTCAGACCTCTGAAACATACTTTTTTAGAATAAATAAACAAATAGAAAGGGATTTCCTCTATAGCTCTGGTTGGAAGATACAAACAGGATAAAGAATCAACCACATGAAATTTCATGTTTTCTCAGTTTCTGAAGCCTTTTCTGCTTTTGGAAGCTCAGATAAATTGAGCTATATCAAGCACAGCTTCAATTGAATTCCTAAAGCTTGATGGGCAATCCATAGTTGTGGAATGTCTTTATAGTTCCATCTAATCCAGCCACGACGATCACAAGTCCCCATGTGTCGAGTTGAGATGCGTGGCCATAGACATTGTTATGATGATTTAGTTTCTTTTGATGACAATCTTGGTATTGCAGGTTGCCATTTTCATCTTCTGCAATTGGTAAATCCCAGAGAGGTAGTCTCTCTTCTGGCCATGTTGCAGAACCTCGGCGTAGAACCTCGGCAGAGAACCAATTACCGAACGAAAAACGCTCGTCTCTTGTCCAAGAAGCAGCCCTTTGGTAATTCTTTCTCTGCGAAAACTGTGGTTTGTTGTTACTGAAGCACTTTGGTTCAGTTCCAATGCCAGGCCATGGGATAGCAACAGACACACCATCAGAAAAGAAATGCTCACAAGACTGCTGAGATTTTGTTTCTTTCATTGATGGAAGGCGAAGGCTATCGTAGTTCCACATATATACACGAGAGTCCTCTCCAACCGATACTATATGTTTCCCATTTTTCGTAAAGGAAGCAGACATCTGACTCCCCGACTTCGATAGACCTACATTTCGAAATCGAAAACCAGAAGGTAAGCATCTAGACCTTAAAGATTCAATGAACTATAAGTCACCTAAAATTTCTAGCCTTTATTCCAATGCTAGCAAGCAATATATGATGGCTAGCTCAAATTACAGCTATCAAAAGAGAAAAACACAACTTCCCATCAATAGATCTTTACAAGTCAAGTGCAGATTCAATGGACATCTCAATTTTCTAATTTAAATATGGGTTTCAATGCCATCCATCAACAACTATTTATGAATAATTCAAATGAATAAGCATAATGCAGCCCCCCTCCCCCTTCATGCTTTAACTAAGACAGCTTGCAGATTTGAATACTCGCATTTGGTAATTGAAGAGATATTTGAGCAATTAACCACTCATGGTTGCAATGTTAAACATCATTTTTTTCAAAATGGATTTTGGAACATAATTATGCTTCCTATCAGAAAATTTTACTCCTAGATGAAGGCCAGAGATTATTATGATAGATTATCCAGTAAAATGAATTCTGATGAGCCATACCTTTGTATTTGCTGACGATTTCAGTTCCTTCAAATATTCGTATTTTAGAGTCTTCCGAAGTTATCATCACTCTCTGAGAATTTTCCCGGCAAAACTGCAAAGAATGGCTTTTAAATTGAGGCAATGTTATTTAACATAATACTTTCTTAGTGGAACTATCAACGTTATGAGTAAAACCTGAATGCCAGTGATCCTTTTGCCCGAGGCTTTTTTTCTACCTTGAAGATTGATCTGTGCATCCAGATGAAGATAATCACCTACAAAACACCATAAAAATCTAAATCAGTAAAGGAGTTGAAGGGCAAATCCTGCATACACTTTAAAATATTATGAGGGATGCACCACGGTTTGTACCTGATGTTTTGTAGAAACGACAAGTGCCGGTAATTGAACCAACAGCAAACCCCTGCTCGCATATAAGAACAATGCATATCAGAGCACAGCATATGTCATATGTTACCAACCATAATAACGGTCCAGGCATATAATCCATTTTGTGAGAGCTCATGATTCGCACCTTCCCATTTGGTCGATAAGATATAGCGGTAATTAGATCTCGGATATCAACCCAATCAACAACACGCTGCTTCTTCACACCCCAAATCCGGATTTTGCCATCAATCGAGCCACTAGCGAAGTAGTTTTCATCCATTGGATTGAATTGGATACAAGTCACTGGTCCCAAAAGAGAAAGTAACAACAATTTAGAAAAGAGAATAGAGCCAGTAGAAGATTGAAGGGATGCAGAAATTAACAACTTACCATAGTTTTTATGGTGGAAAACGTTGAGACATTGGTCAGAGCCGATTTGCCACAAGCGGACGGTTTTATCCTTTGAGGACGACAGAAGACACTGCAGCAAGAGATTCTAGTTAGCTTTGTATCTTTTGACAGTTTTGAAAAAACAATCAGTTGTAATAGATAACTTACGTTGGAACTAGACCAAGCTATGTCCAAGACATCACTTGAATGTCCATGGAGTTCTTGTATTGGCGACTCATCAATCTGGAAAACCTTTTCAGGAATGACAACAGTAGCAAATCTTGACGATTTGCTGCTGAAACTAAACTTCCCTTCTCTTGGTTTGGTGTTATAATTTTCATCACTTGTTAAAAACTCACTGGAAGCATTTGTATACGTTACATGCCAAATGCGTACAATTCCATCTTCTCCTCCGCTCGCCAAATACTTACCATCTGGACTAAACTTCATTGTCCAAATCAATCCCTTATGTGCACAAATCTGCTGTTTCATATACAATGCACTAAATTCTGAACACCTCTTTTTGTGTTGATACACCTTCATTCTGCAACTTTTGGAATTAGCTGGATTCAATTTCGATTCCCCAGAAAACTCTGTACTCTTTCGTCTTCCTGCCTTGTTTTTAAATGATCTCCACCAAGTCAATATTTTCTTTTTACCCACATCAATATCCTGGCAAGCTTCATCATTAGCTTCACCGAGGCACCATCGAAAGCTGGAGTTGGAAACAGAAGACGGTTGACTGGTTGCCTCGTTGCTGAATTCAGCAGTTTGCATCTCATTGTGGCATACTACTAAATCATTATCCTCCACATTACAGCTAGGTGTATAGTCAGAGCTTGAAACAGCTCCACTAGACTCTGTAAGTCTCTCCAATTCCATCCTCTCTGACGAACTACTAGATTCAATCTCTGAATCCTGGGCACAAATACTAGAAGATGCAAATTCGACCAAACCAACTTCTTGAAGAAAACGGTCCCTTCTCTTCTTAATGCTCTGAGGCTCACTCATCCATATTTCATATCCCAACTTGCTGAAATCCGCTTCTTCAGCTACCAAGGACTCCTCTAATGGCAAGTGATCTTCTGAATCAAAGAAAACGTCTGCATCTCCATCAGAGCTCAGCATGTCTTGTTCGAGGAGCAGTATTCCACATCAAAGGCCAAACACTAAACAATTCTACAAGAGAGCAAAGGAGGAAACTCAGCAACTTCTTTAATATGCACGTAATCCAATTATCACGGGCCGAGTTTTACTCAGTAATAATATACTAAACACTGAACATGGTCTACAGGCAATGAGTCGGCAGAAATATAATATACAAATAATTCTAAGCGCAAAGGACCAACTCAACTATCAACCTCAGGAATGTACCAAAGACACTGGTTTTTGCATGTTCTAAAATTTTTATATGCAATTACTTCACACGACTTTGGATTAAAGAAAGCAAAATGGACCCAAAAGAAAAGGAAATGATGGGAATAATCAAATACAAGAAACACAGCCCAAGAAAGCGAGGTTCGAAGGCTATACCTCGAGATCACCACAAAGCAACAGCAAAATTCGACAGTGTCACCGACCCGGCTAAGATTATGGCTAATGAAACTTCTCACGAGTCAATCCCCACGTCTTTGAACAAAGTATAAAACAAACCCAAAAAAAACTAATCTAAGTTCTTTGTATCGAGCTCAAACCCAATGGAGGGAGGAAGATCAATCTCTACATAAATAAAGAGAAAATGGCGGGGGAAGGGAAAAAAAGAAGAATTGGGCTAAAAGCAAAACAGATGTCAGTTATTGTAGCGAAGAGGAAAGGGGTCTCGAGATCTGTGTTTGAAATTGTAAACGCACGAGCGACAAACAAGAGCGGCGCGGTCCGATAAACAGAAGCCTGTGGCTGTTGTTTTGCTTCTGCAGCCACTCTGTGCTCGCCTACTTATCTGCAAAGCACAACAATCTATGTAAGCGCAACCAATAAAATGGGTATTGGATACATATATAGATATTCATGATAATGAAAGAAGTTAAATTACATCAAGTCAGAGAAACCCATTTGAACTTTTGAGTACAGGAAGATATGGATCGTGAGGTTTCTCAGAAATGATGCTGATTTAGTGGAGGTAATTCAATGGAAAACCTAACTCAGGGAGAAGTTTTTAAGCCACTTTCCACAATTCAGCCGAATCCAGATGGGAAAATTACAAGAAATGTTCAAATAAAGCCAAATTCCAAAGACCCAGTAGAGAATAAAGAGAGATTTAAGCAATTAAATTATCAAAAGTAAAAAAAAAAAAAAAAAAAAAACAGTTGGGTTCAGCTCAGCATCATTATAAATATAATAGCCTTTTTTGAGTGCTTCGAAAAGAAGCATTTAATGGCACAAATTACAGCAATATAAAGAGGAAATTGTGAAAAGAGAAGCAGACATAGAGAGTCTGAGAAAGCTTCTTCTGCTACAGCCACAAACCATATCTAGTAATCCCCTAAACCATTTAGCCATAGCGAGAAAACAAACACAAAACACACACGTTAATAACTAATAATCATCCTCCTAAAGAATAAAAACCCAACCTAATTTACCTAAAACCAAACACTCGGGACTTGGCCTTTCCCTTTTAACTCCACAACTGCCCCTCAATCAATTCCCCTTTCTATATGTCTCTCTCAGCTGCCATTCTTTTATCAACTCTGATATAAATTCATTGGGGCTCGTGTAGCAGAAAATGTTTTTGTTCATAATTTAAGATGCAATGGGCTAGGCAAGCTACAGACTCATTTTTTCTTGTTTCTGGTTTCTGGGTATGTTTTTGTTGGGAGTTTTGTTAATGTTGACAGAAATAATAAGAATATTGGATTCTGGGTTTTCTCTTATTGATTCATATATTTACTTGCATCATTATAGTATATAAAGCTTAATCGAAAAAGGGTTTCTCCCTTTTACCATTTCCATGATACAAAGCTTGAAGTTGCCCCAGATTCTCTCAAAACCGATCCATTTTTCTTTCTTTCTTCTACCAAACAGAGAAATCTCACAGACAATGATAAGAAAAACTAGCTATTCCTTTCTAAAAATGTCGCAAGTTCAAAAGGGTCGGATCAGATTCATAAGAAGAAACTCACGGGACAACAGATCCAAACCAAAACACAGATCAACAAAGAGAGTAAACAAGGAAAAAAAACAAAAAACAAAAAACAAAAGAATCACCATATTTTCAGCCCTCTCTCATCTTTGTCTATGAACTTGACACGGTTCTGGATTCATACAAACAAGATATGGAAGAATCCAAGTTGAGTGTACCGCGTCCATTTCTATAAAGAAAGAGCACCAGAAATAGGGAACGAACAACAACAAAAAAAAAAAAAGAAAGAAAAGAAAAGAAAAAAACGAATACGAGAGAGATTAAAATATTCACTATGGAGCAGTAAGATAAGATTGAAATTTTGGGGGTTCCTTTCTTTTTCTATCCCCTCTCTGTTTTTGACACTCGACCTTTTTTCCGAAGCTTCCAAATTCACGATGATCCGTACCCACCGCTCATCTTGGCCTCACAAACCAGGAAGAAAACACAAAACAGAAATCCCCAAATCCCTAAATCCTCGATTTCCCATTACATTTTCGTTTATTATTTACCATAATCCCATATTAATTAACCCCCATTATCGATAACAAGCAAAATTTTGCCTCAAAGAACACAGACAAGACAACCATCAAGTGTTAGAATTAATTCTCTAATCTTTATTAAAACAAGAATAATTAAGAAAGATAAAGAATCGATTTTTATGTAAATGTAACAACTATATGACAATATTTCATTCAACCCATTATTCTATTTCTAGTCCTTGTGTAACTTTTTGTAAGGCAATGACCCAATTCCCAATAGGGCCTCATAATTGAACTATATACTAAAAATATTAATTAATTAAATGAAACTTAGCATAAATTAATATTTGTGGTGGCTATTATGAAAGAGAGTGAAAATTGTCAAATTAGAAATTTCAAGATCCTAATAATTTAATAAGTGAATGGTCTATATAGAGATAAAGATAAGGGGAAAAGGGCTAAAAGTATTATTCTCCATAGAAAGTTAGCAAAACACAAAACCCCATATTTTAATAGGAATAAATAGAAGGATAAAAAAAGTTGTTTTCTTTTTCTTGGTTATTTATTTTTATTATTATTTGGTTCTCATCCCTAAGAGGATCCCATAATTGTGCAATTTGATTGGTTGGTTGGAGATTATTTTATGAATTTTTAAGAACAAAGTTTATGGGAAAATGTTGCTTTAAAATTATGCAGCATCATTCTGTCTCAATTATTAGAATCATATGTTTAGCAACAGCATCCCCAATCACAAGTTCTGATTTTCCCCACTTTTATTTTTTTTATTTTATTTTCCTCTCTCTCTCTCATTTTCCATTTCACTGTTCATCTCAATAATTTATTTTCTTTCTGACCCCTTAAAAAAAGCTTTGTAAATTTAGTGGGAGAAATAAAAGTTTGGTATGTTTTGGACATTATTACTTAATACTGAACTATACTATTTTTTGCCATTACAAAACAACATTACATTAAAAAAAACAGAGTAATTAAGCAAAAAACATAAATGTAACACATAAATATGGAAAAAAATTGAAACTTTATAAGATGAACTATGAATTAACTTCATAATTGAACAAACCCATATGAGATTTTAGAGAGAGAAAATAAAAAAAAATATTACATAGGGGAGAGAGAGAGAGAGACTAACTGGTTGTGAAGATATATAGCAATGGCAGAATTGGCTTCTCAAAGGGGAAAATTAAACTGAAAATTCCCAAAAAGGGTATTCTTTGTGGAAGGATTTAGAGAGAGAAAGAAAGAGGGAGAGAGAGAGAGAGAGAGGAATCTAATTTGGGATGAGTTTAGGGAGGAAGGTGGAATATTTATATGTTGAATGATTTGGAAAATAAAAAATAAAGAGGAAAAAAGAAAAAGGGAGAGAGAAAAAGAGTATTAGAGAAATGGATGATGGAACCTTTTTTGTTGCATATCTTCTCTCAATCTTCCCTCGATTTCCTCTCTCATTCCAAGCCAAAAACTCCCACGCTCATTATTGTTGTTAGTTTTTTTCTTTTTAATTTGGTCAATAATTATAATTACTTTGTTTCATTTTTTACCTTCTCATAATACTAGTGAGCCACAATAATGTCCTTTTCTTTATAGGCCTTGTCCAACTTTGATCCTTAGTACATGTATGGTTCATGTCAAAATCCGATCATAAAAACAAACTTGACTCTTTTACTCGATAATTTATTAGGTTCGACCCTAAATCTTGGTCAAAGACGAGTACCCTAGCTTGGGCAAGGATCCAAGTCGATCCCTTTCTCTAGAAAGATATTATTTTTTTGTTGGACAAAGCGTGTTTGATTAGACAATTTGTTCAAGCTCTTTTCTAGGCGTTATTTTTTGCCCATATCTTGTTATTTTCTTGGACTTGTTGTTTCTATTTTTGTTTGATGTCAATTACATTCTTCGGTCTAAAATCATTTATAACATGTAGATTGATGACATTTAAAAATCATCGATATGTAGCTTAGAGCAAAATAATCGTTACAATATGGTTTTATAAATAATTAAAAAAAAAAAAAATTCTAGTTTCAGTGTAAAACATTGTAAAATGTAATAATAAAACATATCATGTTGGTGCAAAAGCAATATATATAAAAAAGGCATGGCTAAATAAAATCATCTATTTGATTAGCCTAAATACATATGAGGCCTAAAACTTGTTAAATTAAGTTATAAGTTTAAATAATATGAATAAGATTTAACATTATTTATATCTAAACTAATAAAATTTAATTTATAGGTATAACATAAATAACTAATAATAATACTTCTGAGAAAAACTAATAATAAAAAAAATCAAAAATAATAATAAAAAAAAAAAGTCAAATTATTTACAGGCATAGTAAAAAAAAAAAAAAAAAAAAACACCGATAGATATTGATAAAATTCTATAAGCGTCTATTAATTATAGACTTCTATCCGTTTTTATTACTGATACACTAATAGATTTCTATCAACCTTTATAAGAAAAATATAAATTTTATTATTTGTGTATATAATTTTTCTTATTTTTTATTTTTAAAAATCTCCATAATAATAACAATAAGATGAAGTATGAGGTTGGGAAATTTTCTCTCAAATTTTTTAAAAAGTAAATGGAAATATTTTTCCTTTTCCCTATCGAACATTTTTTTTTTTTTTTTGTTACCCTCGAGTGGGTCTCACCAAACATTTTGTGATCATATCCCTATCATCGTGTAGGATGATTTAAAGTTTTGCTTGTCGACTATTTAAAAACATAAAACTAAAAATAAGAGATAGTCGGGTTTGGAATTGTCGTAGCTTTCAAAATAATTTATAGTAATAATGTTTCAAGAATATTATTAATCACATGAAGTAAAATTGTATTTGATAAATTTCAATTTTAAACATTAAAAAATATATAATGGTGATCGATAACTTAATATTTGAATTGCTATGATTTAGCTATAATCACTAAAGTAGAAATATTATTGTATATTGATATTCTGTATCAATTTTACTATAAGATAATTATTTAAAAATTTATATGCTTTAAATTGAAAATAACTTTATTCTCATCTAAATTATTAACAGTTGTTAAAATAAATGGAATCGATTTAACTGTAGTTGATATTAAATAGAGAGGAAAATAATAATAATAATAATAATAATAAAGACATGGATGGATAAATCTGTAATTTTAAAGACATCAGTTCCTCGAGATGAGTATGAGCATGAGTTTGAATGTAAGAGCAATTTGAGATGTGATTTTTGATAAATTAATAAATAATCAAAATTTTCAAACGTCTTGGATGGTTTAAGATTCTCCCACAATTACTTTTTACTCCTAGAAACACAATCCCAAATATATCCTTAATAAATACAAAGTTGCATATTTAAAGATATATATTTAGTAGAAGATTTTAAAAAATAGATTCCACGTTAAACTTTTTTTATTTTGTGATATAATGAATTAAGTTTATGACATAAAATACTATCATTTTAATTTATTTTTTTTTAACATAATCCTACCACTTATAATTTTAAGTTGAAAACTTAGGATATAGTAGTAACATTAAAATGTTGTTTTTATAAACTACAAAATTTCAAACAACGAATCTAAAAAAACATAAAACAAAATTAAGATAATTTATTCTTAGCATTTTTTTCAACAATAGTATAACTATATAAGAATTAAAATAAAAAAATATATAAAAATTTTAATAACTAGAGTATAATTTAAATCTCAAATTCAATTGATTTTCTTTATGGTTAAAGAAAAAAAAAGTCGATATCATTTTATTTCCATCAACTTTATTGGTTGTATCAACTTAACTCTAAATTATAAATTATATCAATTTAAACTTCAAACCATTAATATATCAATTTAAATATTCTATTATGTATTATTTGAATACACTTAAGACAAATTAAAATTAAAATTGATATGTTTATAAAAATTTAAAATTTAAATTAACATAATTATTAATTTAATATTTAAATTAACACAACTAAACTTGGAGATAAAAATTAAAATATTTCCATCGACTCACTGTTATTATCGTGACATTTTATGGGACCTGACTTATTTCTCCCACTTTTCATTTCCACCAATAAATAAAAAGACATGAAGATTTGGACAGCCACCTTGATGTTCAAGTTTTTATTTTTTATTTTCTCTTTTCTCTTTTCCATTTTTTTTTTTTACTCCAATCTGTTCAAAGATATAAAAATAAAATAATAGCATTGGAAATTGCCAAAACAACTTTTCTAATGAAAAAAAAAATATTATTTTGTTTTTTATATCAAAAAAAAAAATGTCCATACATATCTAAACCATATGCTCAAACATAATATATGCAAGCCTTTTAACCCTAGACTAAAAAAATCTCAACTTTTCATCGTTTGACAGTAATAAAATTCTATATAGTAATTGTCAACTTGAATGATATTCAATCGGTCACATGTATATTATCAACTAAAATAATTAGAAGTTCAAATTCCTTCAACTTCAATTTCCATATATTGTTAAACTATAAAGGTTGTAGTTTTTTTAGTACAACAAATATGAAGTATGGAAATTTGAACTTCCGATCTCAAGTGAAAATGATACATGTCAACTAATTACTAATTACTGTACGGAATTATACTCTTGTTGTTTTATAAGGTAATAGATTTTAAATATACATATCGTATCAATAATTATTTTGAACCATATAAAATGAAAGAGAAAAAGAATGTGACAACAAAATAACAACACCTAATCGATAACGAAATTAAGATAAAGTTGGATAAAATAACTACATGTTTAGCACAATATTGATTATGAATAATATTAATGAATGGAAACACTTGGGCATGACCTTCTTTCTTAATTATAATGACATGTTTGGTTGTTAATAATTAATGTTAAAAAAAACCAAAGTTCCCCACTTTCACATGCCTTACTGTTTGTATCTTTTCGACTTCTACTTGGACTTTGCTCTCAACCCTTTGACTTGGGGATTTTGCACTTTCTCCCAAATCCCACACAAATCCCAACATTCAATTTTACATTTTTTTTATTTTCCTTATTAAACCATATTGAAAAAGTCTTTGGTGTCCATTTTTCAACCAATGATTTTTAAAATTTTATATTTGGTTGCCTTTTAGATGCTTCACTGGCAATTTTTGTTGTTGGATATCACTCATCCATAAGTTTGATATTGTCTTTTTTTTTTTTTTTCCTTTTTCTTGGTTTTAATTAATTAATATTTTGAAGATTACAAAGATTTGTATGGTTCATTAATCAACATTTTTGAGAGATTAACAGCTAAAACATTATACCAAAATGAGAGAGAACATGTGATCATATATATTTAGTCTACCTAATTGATGATATTCTCTTAAAAAAAAACATCTGACAATATCATACCCACCTGAAATTTTTCAATAATTTAGGTTTTTTTTTTTTTTTTTTTTTTTTTTGAAGAGCAATGATCTTGGAGAATCATTGATATTATTAATTAAATACCCAATTTCATAACTTTCTTTATTTTCCCTTTTTTCAGCTTCCCATCTGTTTATGTTTTTTTTTTTTTTTTTTTTTTGAGATGAAAAAGAAAATCAAATAGATACACTTGAAATGATCACTTATTTAAAATTTTATGTCAAGATAATAATGCAAGCAAACTCTAGATATAACTTAGAAGGGAAAAAAAAAAAAGAAAAGATAATCACAGAAACAAAAAGGTTTTGTTTGGAAATGATTTTTAAAAAAATATTAAGAAAATTCTAGCAAGCATCACTACAAATCTAGTAACATTTATGTTCCAAAATTAAAATAAATTACATAAACTGAGAAACAAAGAATGTTATTTTATTTTATTGAGTTCAAAATGTTATTTTATCTATTTATTTACTTTTTGGGAGGAAAACAATAATATTATTTAACGAGTCAAAAGTGAGTTCAACTAAATAATAATTAATATGATCATTCTCCTTAAAGGTCGAAGATTCGATCTTCCACCTCGATCCCATTGAAAAAATAATGATATTTAATAGACTATATAGTTTCGAATGTTATTTTGTATTGAAATTAATTTCCATTATAATATATTTAGAAAATTTGACATTTTCTTCAGAATTTCTTTGGATCGAGGAATATTTCTCTTCTTATGTTTTATCTTCCACTCTAGAGTGGATGTTATTCTTGGTTGGTTTAGTGGGGTGATTCATGTTTTTTCATTGAAAAGCAATTGTCCTTTTTTTTATATATATAATAAATTGTCGTGATATGAATAAAACAAATAATTAAATCAATATCCATCTAATCAAAATGATATCATAGTTACTATTAATTTTTTTTAATACATAACTATCCTTAAATGATTTTTATTGAGTTTTTTTTTTTTTTTGAAAGAAAAGAAAACAGAAAAAGAAAAAGTAAAATGTGGTTCCATTGGATTTGACCATGTAATCAGTTTTAATTAAGGCCATGGTTAGGATGTCATATTGCATAATAATATATTTTTCAAGTTTCAAAATCAAGGCCCACTTGATTTTTATGAAGTGATGGAAGTGATGTTTTCTTTTTAAATATTAAAAATGCTATAATTTTAATATATTTTTGTTTTTTTCTCTTCAACTATAATGTCAATCAATTCTCACTTTACCCTAATTTTAATATTTTCAAATATTTATTTTAATTTCAAAACTAAGCGTAAAGGACTTTATTATTATTATTATTATTATTATTATTATTATTATTGTCTTCTTGCATTTATGTTTTACTAATTACAACGGAAAATATACATATAAGGGACGAAAATGAGAGGTTTGACAGTATATAATAATACGCCTTAAACATATAAAAGAGAGAGAGAGAGAGAGCAAAAAGAACAAAAAGAAAAAAGAAAAAAAAAACAAACAAATAAGATATAATGCAGTTTTTTTTTTCTATGAAAATAAAATTAGGTAGTGATTGAAAAATGAGATTTTCAAAAATAGAAAAATAAGAGAAATTATTTAGAGAAAATAGTAAACTTTAACTTCTTTTGATAAAGGTTGTTAAAAGTCTATCAGTGTATATCAGTGATAGAAACTAATAGAAGTTTATCATTGATATATCAGTTATAGAAATTGATACATGTCTATCACGGATAGATGCGGATAGATTTCTATCAGATACATGTCTATCACGGATAAATATTGGTAGATTTCTATCAGTATCTATCAGTGATAGAAACTTATTAGTGTTTATCACTGATAGACTTCTATAAGTTTCTATCACTAATAAAAGCTAATAGAAGACTATCATGTCTATTAGTGCTAAAAATTGATAGAAGTCTATCATTGATATCATAATGATACAAATCTATCACGGATAGAAGTCTTTTAGTGTCTATCGATATTTTTGTAATTAAAAATCTGAATTGTAAAACAAAGACTCGTGAAGGTGGTGATTGAAACCCTAATATATTTTTATTCAAACTAGGAAAAAAAAAAAAAGAGTAGATATATTGCTTCTAAAAAAAATGCTTATATTCAAAATAGAAAAATAAGAATAAAATAAAGCCAACACATTCTTGTATTCTAGAAAAATACGGTCGTGAAAAAAAAAAAATTAATGTACGAGAAATTTGCCAACTAACTCAACTAACATTAAAAAAAGATGTCGAGGCTCAATTTGGGGTGTTTTTAAATATAAAAAAATATTTAAATTTTATAACAAAAAGTTTCAAGTACAAAATATTTTTGCTATAAAGTGTAAATATTTTTTAGAATTTTCTATTTATAAGAATTTCTCGCTCAATTTTACCACCTCATATAATGCGAAAAAATAAAATATTATTTTAGTCTCTAAATTTTGAAGTTTTATACTTTCAAATATTTAATTTTAGTGTATGTACTTTCAATAAATTTTAAATCTAGTTTCTACTACTAGTTAATTATAGATTTTTTTATATGTACTAACATTTTAACAATAAAATTTGGAAACATACTTATCATGATATTATCATGAAAATTATTGTTATAATAAAACTAATTTTGATAAAAGTTAATTTGGATAGATTAAATATAAGATTTATAGAAAGCATAATACCTAAATTTAAATATTTGCAAGTGCATAAATTAAAATTGATAAACTTCAAAGTACATGGACCAAGATAATATTAAAAAACAAGAGAAAATTATTGAAAATTAAATTATTTACCCTTTGCTTTTGCAAAATAAATCTGTTAGGTACGAAAGATTTTCTTCTGACCTCGCATTCAAATTTGGAAGGAAATTTTATAATAAAATTGTATGACCATTTTCCATTTAATGAAGATCTTTATTACGACCCTCAATTAATTATAAGGATATGGATACCTTGTAATTCGTATATGGAGTTTTTGTTCTCCCTTCAAGGACATATCTTTAGACGTACTAATTTGAAAAATAACATTCCATGCAAATAATACGAAACTGTTTGGACAATGATTATCCTAAGATTATAATAATTGTCTTAGTAAATACTTTTTCAAATTCCTTAATTAATTACAGTAAACACTATTTCAGACTCTACAGTTTTTATCATTTTACATTTATCATTTTTTAATTATTTACGATCGTGTTTACTATCTCATTCTCAGACTAAAATAGTTTACCATTCAAACATATATTGTTATAAGTCAAACTAAAATAATTTACACCCAGAAACATAAACTATTATAATTTAACTATATTAACCAATCTCTTGTCCCAAATGTTCCTTAAATGGAATTGATGTTCATCACCAGCTTAATTAATATACGAATATGTTAACAATTAAAAAGTATGTAGGACTAATTTTTTAAATTATTTTTTTTCTAAAATAAGGGCCTTGTAATGAATAATTATATATGGACTTATATATGGGTCCTGATCTAAAGTATATTTTCAACGATGTGTGGAGATGTTGAACTTTTAAATGTGCTTAGATTGGTTGGTCTTAATTAAATGTGCAAAGATGGGATATCGAACCATCAACTTTTAGAATGGTAATTAGTGTCTTTGTCTATTAAATTATGTTGGACGTTTATATTAAAAATATAGTTAAATTTTTAACACATATATAGTAATGAAAAAATAGTGAAACTTAATTAATTATAATTATTTTAAAATTAATGAATAAAGGTTAGCTCTTAAGATTGAAAATGAGTATTTAGTGAAAATATGATGTTAAAAGTTTAAATCTCAAAACCTATGAACCAAATTGAAATAAAATTCAAATCTTAAGAATAAAATTATAACATTTTGAAACTTAGGGATTAAATTAAAATTAAATTCAAAACTTAAAGAATAAAAAGTTTAACAGTTTGAAACTTAAATACCAAATAGAAATTAGATCCAACATTTAATGACGAAAAAGATATTTATCCCAAAATTAAATCTTAACCTAATACTGACGTTTTTAAGTTCGTTAATAAAATATAGTCTAATGATGGTTGAAATTGACCTCTCCCAGTATTACAAGCTCTCTATATTTTATCTCAAAATAATAATAATAATAAGCTCTCTGTTTTTTTTTTTTTTTTTTTTTAAAATATAGTTGAGTAAAAAAAAAAAAAAATAGTCAAATAGACTCATAAGTTATTTTCACATATGGGTCAAAGAATGTTGTCGAACTTTTTAAGGCATTGGATGGATAATTTATTTTAAATAAAAAAACAGTATTCTAATGTTTCATCGCACTTGAATGGAAGGTTTGATTAAATAAATAAATACCGAATATAATTAGTGAGAAAACTCTAAAGTTAGGTTTTCTTTTTTTTAAAAAAAAAAAAAAAAAATTATATATATATATAGAGAGAGAGATAATTGGGACAAAATCAAGGATACAAATGAAGTAAACGTGAAGAACCACACCCCTTTTAACTCCAAAAAGAACCCCATCTTAGACTTTAAATTCTTTTGTTGGGTTAAAAACCATTTTTTATCCTTAAACTTTTATATAATTTAGGCTTTGTTTGTTAATCATTTAGATTCCATTTGGTAACGATTTAGGTCTCATTTGGTAATCATTTCATTTTTTAAAATTTAGCTTATGGACATTATCTCCACATCCAAATTTCTTCATTTCTTAGGTATTTTTCACCAATGGTTTAAAAAAAAAAAAAGAACTAAAATTTGAGAACTAAAAAAAAATTACTTTAAAAAATTTGTTTTTTGAATTTGGCTAAGGATTCAACCATTGTACTTAAGAAAAATACAAATCACTGTAAGAAATGTTGATGAAATAAGCTTAATTTTCACAAACAAAAACAAAAAACAAGATGGTTATCAAACGTGGTCTTAGTTTTTGAGTTTTTGAGTTATCAATGGTTTAAAAAATCAAGCCAAAATTTGAAAACTAAGACCCCATTTAGTAACCGTTTCGTTTTTTTTGTTTTTGTTTTTGAAAATTAAGTTTATTTACTCCTCATTTCTTACAATGATTTGCATATTTCTTAATTACAATAGTTGAATTCTTAGCCAAATTCCAAAAAAAGAAAACAATTTTTTAATAGTTACTTCTTTTTAGTTTTCAAATTTTGGCTTTTTTTTTTTTTTTTTTTAAATCATTGGTAAAAAGTAAACTGCAAATGAAGAAATTTAGATTTTAATAGTTACTTCTTTTTAGTTTTCAAATTTTGACTTTTTTTAAAAAAAATCATTGGTAAAAACTAAACTGCAAATGAAGAAATTTAGAGGTGAAATAATGTCTATAGGTTTAATTTTAAAAAACAAAATAGTTACAAGACGGGGCCTAAAAAAATAACTTTTAAAAATTTATTTTTTATTTTGGAATTTGACTAAGAATTCAATCATTGTACTTAAAAAATATGTAAATCATGGTAAGAAATAGAAAGAAAATAGACTTAATTTTTAAAAATGAAAAACGAAAAACAAAAAACAAAATGATTACCAAACAAGGCCTTGAGTTTTTGTTTTTAATTTTTGTAAAATTAAACTATAATACTCTTTCTATCTCTAAATCTCTTGTTTTGTTATCTACTTTCTACCGATATTTTTAAAAACCAAGCTAAGTTTTGGGAAAAGATGGTTCTTAAAAATTTATTTTTGTTTTTATAATTTGATTAAAAAAATCAACTGTTTTATTTAAGAAATATGAAACCATAGTAACTAATTGAGAGAAAATAAACTTAATTTCAAAAAATAAAAAACTAAAGGGAAATTGTAGTGGGTGACAAATCTAATTAAGGAAATTGCAAGTATAGCCTAGGTTTTGTTTTTATTTTGCTGAAATAGTAAAATCCTCTCCCACACCCTTCACACTCGAACTCTGTCCCTTCTCAGTCATCTCTCTAACTCTCATGTTCTAGTCTTGATCTCTAGGTTTTCTAGATTTGGTGGAGTCGCGGGTAGCAGTTGCAGTATGGTGTCGAAAATGAACGGCGGAAAGGATAGAGCAGAGTTGAAGCCGACAAGGGCATTCAAGGACAACGGAAAAGAAGTTCATTGTGCTTTACAATGTTGGGTCATTAGCATTTGAACCCGCCTTTAATCTTTGAAAGTAGGGGCAGAGGAGGGGAGCAAGAGCATTCACGGACGATGCGAAGAAGACGGTTGTCATTGTTAGTAAGTTCTTTACAATTTTCTCTCTCTCCCGGAGGGGTATGTACACCCTTCAAATTATCGATTTTTATATTTTTAATTTAAATTTTTAAGTAATACTTAATAATATTAATTAATAAATACGCAATTGTCAACAATTTCCTTTTATAGTTCCTTGGTTAATGGACAAGCTTGAGTATTCATGACCCAAGTTTTGAATCCTACTTGATGCTTTTTTTTGGACGATTTTCGTGTGATTTTAAGGTTAAATGAAAATAAGTCTGATAGTCTAAAATAACTCTAACAGGCTGCATGCAATGGGGTTTTATTTTGATGGAAATAAAAATGGAATTTCTTAAAAAAAATCAAAATATGAAATTAAAATATAAAGTAGGTGTTAACCTTTTAGTTGTAATTACAAATCAGTCTCTTTAGTTAAAAAAAATAAAAAATAAAAAAGTAGTGTAGTTCCTTCATCTTCTGTGGAAGTATTTTTTCTTCAAAATTTGAAGAAGTTTTTAATATCAATTCTTAACAACATTTTCTTGTATAGGTAATGTTTGCTTTTCCTTTTCTACGTAATTTTTATATGCCTGTTATATTAGTTTTAGAGTTAAAGGTATGAGATAATTTCTTTGGTACTCGTTAGACTATACGCATCATATAATTGACATGTAAGTTTGAAATTCTTATTAAACTTTTTAGTTCTTATATTTTTGAATCTATATAATAATATATTTGTATTGTGGAATAATTTTGTAGAGTCAGTTTTAATTCAATATGGAGAGATATTTTTATTGTGCCGTTAATTTTTTATACATAATTTTTATACTCACATCCCGCTCTATATATTTTTGTTTGTTTCCATGTTATTTTTACATTCACATTACTCGTGTAGGTTTTTGAGCTATTAAACAACTTAAAAACCCAAGAGACTTTTAAGCTATTGAACTCTCTATGCTAGAGAATCAACTTAAAAATTATATTATTGATATGCGTTCAAATATTGAGTTTGTTGAATTAAAAAATATATGTGATCTTGCAGTAAAAATGGTTCCGACGAATAAAGACAGGTCTTTTCATTAGTTTACATATTATTCACCTTGCCATTGATTTTACCTGTTGCCACAGCTACTGTGGAGAGGACATTTTCTGATATGCATATAGTGAATACTCGATTGCATAATCGAATGAGAGATCAATCGATGAATGATTGTCTTATAACCCATATTGAAAATGATTTATTTGATAAGTCATCTATTCAAGTTATCGTGGATCGATTTCAAAACATGAAAACTCGTAAAGGACAATAGTAATATGTTAAATTAGTTAATTTATGAAGTTATGAATATTTTTCTTCTTTTACATTCATCTATAGATTTGTTTTGTTAGACTTGTACGTATAGTGCCCCTATATAAAATTCCTAGCTCCGCCATTGATTACAACCCCTCCATTTTCCAAACAAAAAGAGGCCCTAATTAAAAAAAAAAAAAAAAAAAAAAATCTATTTAGTTACAAAATTGTCACAAGTCTTTATTTACATAAATGCCCTTTAATTTAAAACACTTAAAATAACTAATCATTTTCAACCGTGTATCAATAGTATATCAAGTAAGTGTCTATCAATAGTCTATTGAGTGTGTATCACGTGTATACTATTAGTTCAAGTGTATCAAATCTATATTAGGTATATTAGGTGTATTCGAACTTTTTTGACATTTCGTGGGCTGGGCATGTTTTTTTTTTTTTTTTTGGCATTTTTGTAAAAGTAATAAGTTTGGTTTATGAGCCTAATTTTTAAAACTTAATTTGTCAAATCTGTGAGAAGTCCAAAACTAAATAGTTAACAAACAAGACCTTAATCTTTAAATTTAAATTTTAATAATTTAGTATACGTGCTTTTAAACTTGATACAATTTATCACCCACCACAAGAAACCTAACGAAACTTAAGTGTCTTTCTTTTTTATATCACACAACTACTTATTTTCATAAGAAATTTCATTAAATCTTCCTAATATTTTATATAACAATGACTAAATTATTACTTTACACTAAAATGGATAAACTTAAATTATGACACGAAATTAGAAGTATAAAAACTAAATTATTTTTTTAAAAAGAAGAAGTAGAAAGGCTAAATAGTTGAAAGCTCACTGAATAAATGGCTAATTTAATGAAAGTTCAAGCATTCAAGATTTTTTTAACCTTTAAAAAAGAAAATTAGCATCATATATAAAAAGGAACCAACAGACAGTAGCAATAATAACCCTAATAAAGATGAATCTGATCTTTTACTAAAATTATTTAATTTAGGAATTTATTCCTTTGAACCTCAAAGTGCATGTAATAAATCCACCTAGCTAATTAACAAAGTGAAGAGGGACAAGTAGTTTCCTTTTGCCTTAGATTAGATTGGCTTAGCCTCAAATCAAAAGCAAAATCCATAACAATAATAATGATCATCAATTCCAAAGGCCACCTCTCTAAATTCTTCTCCAGCAAAATAATTACCCTATGCTTTTCAAGGCAAATTAAGCCCCTTGTATCCCAACATCTCCCTCACTACTTTGAAAACAGAAATTAAATTATACTCATAATTAACAATAATATTTTTTTAAAAAAAAAAAAAAAACAAAAATCAAAGAAGTTAATTAAATAAAAACCCCAACTTCCAAGAAAGAGAATATGCAAAAGGTGTGTTTTTTGAATGGATTAATTTTAGAAGACAAAACAAAAGAAATTAGGGTTTTGGCAAAGGTGAACATAAAGAAACAGTAGGTTTGGTTTTCATGTCAAGAAGGAAGCTGCAAAATCTCATGCTTCCTATACAAAAGCCTTCGAACAGTGTATTCTTCTTTTTTGCTTCTTAATCACGCGGTTTTTCCTCCTCATCTGTCCCTGTCCTCAAACCCTTCCCATAGCCAAGAACTTTCTCTTCTTTCCTTTTCGTTTCTGTTCGGTTTGCCTCCATCGGTCCTATTCCATATTCTTATATATATACGTTGCTCTTACATCATCGAGTTTCAAATCCGATATCAAATTCAATGCATGTGAGTTAAGGCACAATTTTATCAGTTGAACAATCATGTTTTTGAAAAATCTTGCACATAATATCTCTTGATAATCATTTAGTTTTTTTAAAAAAAAAAAATTAAAAAAAAAGTTAAAAGAACTTATATTAAGAAACGAAATCATTATCAAAAAGGTTTTAAAAAGAAATAGTTGTGAAAAATGAGTGGGGTAGTAGTATAGGAGGTAGGTATTTTTATGTTTTCTAGGGAATTAGTAGGGATAATTAGAGGCACTATTTGATAGGAATATATATATATATATATATTTTCTCATGAATAAAACGAGATGTGAAATAGTCACGTGGGAGATCTTTTCTGACATATAAAGACAAATTGAAGACTCTAGTGCTTCATATTCTTTAATCATGTCATGTTTATATATAATCCTTGGGTTTATTATTCATAAAATTTGTTCTTTGATATCAAGAAACCGTGTCACGCTTAATTTGGTGATTCTTTTTTCAATTATGTAGATTAAGATAGAAGAAGATTATGTAACATAATGTTCACGTTTTGTTTTAAAATGTTTGAATTAGAAATAATAAAATAAGGAAGGGACGAGAATATTGATATACAAATTTATTCTTTTCATAGAAAAAATGTTTTATAATTTCTTATTGATAATTTATGGTTGTTATTATATGTGATTGGTGATTTTTGAACTAAAAGATAGAAGCAACATAACGAAGAAAATGAAGCTACATGACCAAGAAAATGATAGTAAACATACAAGCAATTGGGCCAAGAAAATGAGATGGATTTGAGGAAAAAAACTAATTTAGCTTTGAGCCAAAGTAGCCTAGTTGGTCTCAGCCTAGGTCAAGGATGAGATAGAGATCGACCCTCAATCCATTTGGTGGATGGAGCGTACTACGACGTATTTGAGCCTTGAGAAGGGGATAGTTTGGATCAAAAGTCCAAACCAACTTTGATGAACAAAGCATGTTAAATGCTTGCCTTAGTTCATTTTGCTCGAGAGTTAACATAATATGACTTGGAAAATCTTAGATGAATGACCTAGAGAAAACACATCATTATGACTTTAGAGAAAGTAAGTCTATTCTAATTCTCGAACTTTCTACTTGCTATAAAGTTACGCTTTCTAACTTAAGCACTAGAGCCTATGTGGTAAATATCATATCGGTGTATAGATCTTTACTTTTTACATGTCACATTCTTCCCCAAATTACAAATTTACTGTTGTCACGTGAAGATTAGGTATAATTCCCCTTATCCAAATTTTGTCATCAACCTTGTATTTTTTGTTAGGGTTGTATATATAGAGTGTGTATCGATTATTATGATTATATTTTTTTTATTGATTGTATATATTGTGGAAAGACTGAAAGAGTTTCTTCTTCTCGATATATATATATATTGGAGACATGTACGCTTGAGGTACAAGTACAAATATAATATTAAGTATTTATCGAATAGACAATTAATAATTATAAAAGATAAAAGCACAATTAAAATTTGGAAGTTTTATTATTATTATTATTACTTTTACAACAATTTTAGAGATGGGAGATCGAACTTCACCTTTTAAAGAGGTGAATCATGGTAATTGTCATTTAGCTAAACTTAAATTGATAAAGTATATGACATTTATTCAGTAACTAATTGATACGTCAATTAAACATAGATTTATGTCACAGTTTTAATGTCTGATATTCTTGAATTTTGAAGGGTTTTTACTTGTTTTTTTTTTTTTTAAAAAAAAACATGTATAATTAAGAGGTGAATTTTCCAAAAATTGATCAAAAGATAAAATTTGGAACACTTGTTAAAGTGTAGGATTCAAATCAACGAAGTTGAAAGGCTCTTAGTGTAAATTGATATATCATAACAAGTTTAATTAGGTTTTTTTTTTTTTTTTTTTTTTTTAAAAAACTAGAATAAATTATCTTATGAAAATGTTTATTAATGTAATTTAACATTTTTTTTACTTCAACAGTGTCACTAGTCGACATTTAAAATAATATTGATAGATGCATTATCTGATGAATTACGTTCAAAATGTACGATGGTTAATCAATAAAGCATAATTAATATTTTAGATAATGGACAAATAAATAATTTCATGAATGTCTTGCAAATCTAATTTTAATGTATTCACCTAAGCATGTGTTCGTCATAAGTTCAAATTTTCATCTATTCTTAAATTCAATATACTTTTTCAAATATCAAAGTGTATATATCTCAACTAAAATATAAATATGTTAATCAAGAAATTCATAATTCAAATCTTTTTATTCTTACTGTATTTTAAAAAGATAATAATTTTCGACGTAATAGATAAACATGCAATTAATTCAAATTATGAATGTAAGTGTAGGATGGTATTCGTATCAATACAAAATTAAAAGGAAATATCTTAGACTTATAATAAATAAAAATGAAGTTTTCTATTAAAATAATAATAATATGAGCATTTATAAACGTGGGAGGGAAGACGGCGTGATGGCCGGATCATGTTCCGATTGAGAGTCCCATCATATCCGTGACGTGAAAACTATAGTTATAGTTAAGAAGACTCACTTTTTTCTTTCTTTCTTTTTTTCTCCATTTTTCAATTCTTTATATCTTTTTGACGGTTAAAGGAAAAAATAAATCTTGGTCGTACTAAAAAAACAATCTTCGTGTTGAATTTCCATCAAATAATAACTTAGGCTTCCATTCATAATCATTTTATTTTTTCTAATTAAGTCTAACTCTTCTTTATTTCTTATAATAATTTGTATTTTTCTTATATATAATGGTTGAATTCTTAGTCAAATTTAAAAAATAAAAAACAATATTTACAAAGTTTTTTTTTTAGTTTTCAAATTTTGGTTTTTTTTTTTAAAACCATTGGCAAAGAGTCTATAATGGAAGAAATTTCAAGATGAAAGTAATATGATTAAACAAAAATTAAAAAACTAATGCCCCATTTGGTAACCTTGTTGTTTTTAAAAATTAAGCCTATGACACTATTCCCACCTCCAAATTTCTTTTTCAAAAAGTTGCTTTTGGTTTTGGAATCTAACTAAGGATTCAACTATTATACTTAAAAAAGATGCAGATCATGGTAAAAAATGTGAATGATATAGACTTAATTTTAAAATATAAAAACAAAAAAAAACAAAATGGTTATCAAATGGGACCTAAATGCTTACCAAGCAAGACTTAATATTTGAATTATTTTCAAATATAGGAATAATAGACAATAACATCAATGATAAACACATATAATTGTGTATCAGTGTCTATTACTAATATACAATGTCATTTTGTTATATTTGAAAATAGTTTCAACAGTTTTCTCATTTAAAACTACACTTACTATTTCAACCTTAGTTTACGATATTTAGGTCTCGTTTAATGACCATTTTTTTTAGTTTTTGAAAAATAAACTTATAAACACCTTTACCACCTCTAAATTTCCTATTTTGTTATTTACTTTCTACAATATATTAAAAAAACAAAGTGAAGTTTAAGAACTAAGATATCGTTTGGAGTTGTTGTAGTCATTAAAATAATTGCCGACAACTGTGTTTATAGAAAAAATAGCTCTCATATGGAGTAGATTAGTGTTTGGTAACTTTAAAATTTAAAAATAAAAAGCAGGTGACAACATTTCGTAAGTTAAACATATTAAAGCAGTTAAGCGTCCATTTGATGATGTTCATGTTTCATGTTTATTGTTTCTTATTTCCTGCTTTTTAAGAAATAGAAACAGAAATGTATTTGATAACTATTTTTGTTTCATGTTTTTTTGAAAAAGAGAAAAAGAAACAAAAACATGGTTGATAACTGTCCATTGTTTATTTTATTTTTTTCTTTTTTTTTTTTTGTTTGTAATAATATAACATAAAATAGATATATCATACATCAAATATAGAAAAATAAATTATCAAAAATTTATATCATCTAATACAAAAAAAGTCTCGATGCAACAACGTTGCATCTATGTTTCAAATGTTTTCAAAATTTGATCGACAATATTATCTCTTCCTCAAGCTATTTGTAAACTATTTCGATTAAAAACAATAACAAGGTCTTAAATTATTTCAATTCATATTTAACTCAATTATACAATTCTGTAAATTGCATAGCAAATTCTGCGTATCTTCAACATCATTGATTCATTGTTAAAGTAATTGAATAGCAAACAAGTCATTAGTATAGTTTTTGTATGATGAATGGATAAGGAAACATTTATTGATAACATTTAATTGAGTCTATGATAAAAAATATTAAAGTGAAGCGAAACGGATGAGATTGTAACTTATTTTAAATGCAATTGAGATTAAAATAATATATAACATTCATATTGCAAAATTTAATTTTTTTTTAGAAAATAACATATTAAAAATTTAACCCATAAACTACTCATTGAGATTCGAAGCCACAACTCATGATCAAGTGTACTAGAGCAGCGATTCCTGCCTCTGCCACCAGACCAAAAGGAGATCGTGAATACTAGAGAAACATAGAAAAATATATAGAAATAAAAAGAGGATAAACTATTTTTGTTCATCGTCAAAGTTTGTCCATTTTTAGGAACGTTTCACAAATTTTAGAAACAAAAAACAGGAATGGTTACTAAACAAATTCGTTTCTTAAAAAATAAGAAATGAAAATAGAAAACAAAAAATGGAAACGCTATCAAACGGGTCTTGAGTTTCTTTTAGAATTGATTTTGACCCTCCAAAAGCAATTTTAAAAAGCAGTCCAAATAAAGGTAGTTTTTGACAACTTATTTTTGCTTTTGAAATTTGGTTAAGAACAAACTTCTTTTATTTTAGAATTATGAAAACCATGGTACGAAACTGAGAGAGGGCCAAACTTATTTTTTAAAAACAAAAAAACTAAATAGATACCAAATTGGGTCTTGGTCATTTTACTTTTAACTTTTTAATGATTCGATCCTTCGATTTTAATACGTAACAATTTAGTTTATGTGGTTTAAAATTTGTAATAATTTAATATTTACTGTGGAAATTTTCGTCAAATGACATGTTAGATTTTCATCAAATGACATAGTTTTTTTATTTCTTATTATTGTCAGTCATAAATACCTTTTATTCTATTTGATTTATCGATTTACATCTAAACAATATGATTAATAAAGTTTATTAACCATAAATTTCATGATGGACTATGGTATTATAAATTTTAAGATACAATTTAATTGTATGTACTAAAATTTCAAAACTAAATTATTATAAAGAAAAAAAGACTAATATGTTACCATTTAAAATTCAAAAATTAAAATGTTACTAATAAGAAATTTAATCCACCTTAAGTATTTTTTTTTTATCCTTTTTAGAATGAACGGTAGGTTTGGTCCTAAAACTTTTTAACCTGTGGAGAAAACAATGTTTTGTATAAAAAAACATTAAATAAATTATCATGGCCTAGTTTGTGATAAGCATTTTTCTTTTTCTTGTATTCTATTTTTGGAAATCAAACTTCACAATATTCATCTTTCCATTATTTGTTTTCTTATATATTTTTAAGTTGGTCTTATTATTATTATTAATTTTTAATTTGGTTTAAAATCCAACTCTGTTAACCATTTTGTTCTAAAATATATTTTTTAAAAAATTTAGTTAGAAGTGTTTAGACACTAGAATATGTTTGAAATAATTTTTTAAAGATTCAAAAAGATGATTTAAAATATAAATGAGAAAATAAGAAAAATTCTTATAAATAAAAAAAATCTAAAAAATATTTATACTTTATAATAAAAATGGGATATTTTTTAATATAAAAAATATTTAAAATATTTAAACTTTATAGTAAAATGTTTCCAATAAATAAATCGCTCTACAAATATTTATAAATTTATTCCACACAAACTTTAATTTTACATATAGTTATTACTTTTATTGTTAATTTTTTAAAACAAAACATTTTAAGAAAATCTAAATCAGATTTTTAAAATTTTGAAAATTTGAAAAAACAAAAAGCTAAAATAAAAATGAGAAGTGACATTAAATAAGGTCAAAGTTATCTCTATATATTAAAAAGAAAAAGTGTCTAAAACTTTGATTTGAAAATTCAAATTCATATTTAGTTATTAAAAGAAAAGAAAAAAGTCTGAGGGTTTAGTCAGTGTATGGATGGTGCGCTGACTTGGCAGAGAAGGTGTTGTATCAGTCTTCGTGGCTGCTGACTATGAACTCAGTCATGTTTTTTTAAAAAAAAATTATTAATTTTATTTAATTTAAAAAACAATTAATTTAAAAATATATTTATCTCAAAGACATGACACCAACGATGGGAAATGAAACAAGAGACAGTTTGAAGATCCTTGTCAGTCAATTTTACATATCATTACATTTTCCCCCTCCACAAATATTTCCTCTCGATCCTTTCACTTATCAATATTACTTTTTTCTTTTTTTTTGTTAAAATTTGTGTCTTTTGTCTACATATTTGAATTCCGATCCTCTCACTTTTAAATGTCATAAGATAACAAACAATAATAATAATAATTATATTCATATGAACGTTTTCCTCCTAAATTAAACCATTTTTCTTATAGTAAGTTACGTATATAATTTAATTAATCTTTAGTATTTTATAGGATTTTTTTTCCATTTCTCCACGTCAATTACTAAATATTTTTTTTAATTCAACAAAAATAGACTGTAAGAATTTAAATATCTTCAATTTTGATGAAGTGTCTTTATCTTAATCATGTTTGAGTTTATGGTTAATATTACAGTTATTTATTAAATTTAAAATTAGATTTTTATGATATAGTTTTTTTAAAAATTAATTAAAGATGTTTGTACTAAGAATTTGGCTACTCATGAGTATTCAAAATATTAAAAGTCGGTTTAAGAACCTCTTAAACAAAAATTAGAGAAAAATTTATAAATTAATAACATATATTTAAATCATATTGTATTTTTCATAATAATAAAAGATTTAACTTTTAACTTTTTAATTTAGGATCTTTTTAAATATAAAACATATTTAAAAATATTTATACTCTATAGCAAAAAGTTCTAAAAGTATATGCCCATTTGAATGTAAACATTTTTAAATATTTTTTATATTTAAAAAGATTCCTAAATTAAAAAATACTTTTAGAACTTTTACTATGGAATGTAAATATTTTTTATTTTTTATTTTTTATTTATAAGAATTTCTTAAATTAACTTATTTATTTATTTATTTTTATTATTTTTATTTTTGCTCTTTTAAGTCTTAACCCACCTGCCCCATTAGCCTATTGTCTCTTTGCCCTTAGGCTTCATAGTTTAAGTTGCTCCTCTTTTTCACTACACTATAATTTCCCATATCATCATAGCATTTCAACTATAATAATAATATAATTCATTTTCTCTTGATATTGATGCAGCACCAATCATTTTTTTTTTATTCTTTATTGGTTCCATTCAAGAGAAATTCCATTTTTTTTAATGAAACGTCAAGTAGTATGTTAAATTTATTTAAATAATTAATTAAAGAAATGCTTTGATATTTATTTATTTTTCATTGATATGATTCACATGATAATAGCTTATTGTTGTCAATTTGTGAGCCATTAAAAATTAGATGGGATTAAGATTCTATGTTTATATCAATTTACTCCAATACAATCCAGTTAAAATAGTTTAATTTTTTATACCAATGCATGAATTCTTATATTTATTTTATTTTAGTATTTTATTCCTAAAAAATATATTTGATATAATTTACGTAATTATATTTCATTTTGAATGTATTTATGTATACGATTTATTTAAATAGTTTAAAATATAACTTCACGAATTTTAATTATATATTTTGGTCTTATTTTGTTTTGTTCATAATTTCGATATTGTTTTTTTTTTTTTTCTAATCTAAATCTTGCGTGTGAAGATCTAGTTTGGATTTTTGTACCTGTACTTCAAATTTCATATTGCATTTAATTAAGTTTTTAGGCAATTTTCTCAATACTTCGATGCCAAATTTAATGCATGTGAAAAGTATTCAATAACTTACAAAATTTTGAAGATGTCAACTAACCATATAATTAGCATGGAGAGTGATTATGAATCTTAAATAGTGATTATAACCATATAGTTTTAAAGTGCAATGGTAATTACAAACAATAAATAATAAACAAATTTTCACACGTCGAAAAAATGTCAAACTATTTATAGAAGATGGCAAAAAAAAAAAAAAAAACTGTTTGATACGGATAGATATCTATCAGTCTCTATAAAAAAAAAAATTAAAATTTTGCTATTTTGTGTAAATAATTTTCTTTATTTTTTTATTTTTAAAAACCCCCTTAATAATATGCAATAGAGTTATACCACCTAAATCAACTTATTTAGAAAAATAATCTTTTACGACTTGTTCTTATAGTTGACGTGTCCTATCGTATTTAAATTACCAATTTGGTTTCCTTTAGTTAATGTATACATATTTTTCAAAAAAATGTACCGAATATATATAAATTATTTCCATACATCTTTTCATGAAATAAAAAACAATTTTAAAATTTTAAAAAATATAAATACAAGGGATAAATCCACTTGAATGTTTTAAAAAGAATCGAAATTAGGTCCATAGTTATATATGAAGAATGATGGAATGGAAGGATAAGAATTCAAATATTATTCAACCAAAATGGAGAAAAAAAAAAAAAACATAAAGGAGCGAATTACTCCTTAATGATTGAAATTGACTCAAGAAATTCTTTGAATCTATCAATCATCTTTCAATTACAAAACACTATCATTCATGCAAAGTAAGGAATCCAACCACATGATTATTGCCATATGATTCAAATTGACACATTATTTTGAGGCACTACTTCATAAATTGTGGGTTTAATTTAATATATATTGGCAACTTTTTTTTTTTTTTTTTTTCATGTTCCTCTTCCTAATATTTTGCCCCCAAATCATAAAATTGGATTAATTTTTCTTTTTTAATACATATCCTAATGAAATTAATTTACCTAATCAACCATCTCACTTTTCCTCCTAACTTTATAGTATGTTTCGATTATACTCATATATGTTTTTTGTTTTTTGAATTGACACAATAACTGATATGTAAAATTCAAAATATATACATTTGTTAAAATTTTAAAACATTAAATCTATAACCTTCACCATCCATCAACTTAAATTTTTGGGTCAATATGGTATCAAAACAGAATGACATGTATTTACGCTCTAGCAATATTATTTCCTCTTCAATTAATTTTGATTCCAATTGTTGTCTCTTCGACAAATTTTCTTCACTTATTAGCTTAAGGTTTTATGTTATCGATGATTTACAACAATACTCTTTGCAACATTATTCACGTAATAAAAGTGATATGGTTACTAGTATATAAAAGTGGCAATCACACAATTGATAAAACATATTTGCAAAATTAAGCCTGTGTCATCACTTTTCTGTTTTGTAAAAATGGCAAAGTAAGCCCAACCCATTTTAACTTAAATGGGCAATGAAACACCCATACACGCTTTTCAAAGTGACTTTGATATACTTTATTAATGAATTTGGTATATCAATTAACTCATATACCTAAAATTATGTCTATGAATATTCCACTGATGTACTTCATTTTATGTATATTATTTATCACAACAGTAGTATATTAGGTACTATATTAAGCAATACACCATCTAAAATGGCAAAAAAATACAAAAAAAAAAAAGAAGATAAAATAGTGTATCAAGTATTCACGTGTGACAAAAACTAAAATAAGTGATCGAATATTCATTGTTGTTAGATATACTGCTAATGCACTTTGAATGTTGATTGGTGTTAGATATATTGTTGATACATTCATGTCTTACCTAAAGTATTTACTACTGATACACCCATATCTAATACCTAATATATTGTTGAGACACTTGAATATCATGTTTATAAAATGAAACATATGGCTTACTTTGAAATAAGATGGTATTGATTAAATGTTAGTTATTGTTAGATATATTGCCAATGTTGGGATTGATGTCCTAATTCTCCCGGGGTCTCGCAGTTTATAAACGGTACACATTGTTATGAATAAAATAAGAGTTATTTTATCTGGCATTTACTCATATCCAATAAACCAAGCTCCATGGTTATTGTATATAAACTTAAGCATGTATATGAGATATACAAGTAGGTCATGCCTTAAGCGATAACCTAAAAAGGTCTGTAGTATAAGGATTAAGGAGGGATACCTGATCCTGGTGACACTACGGATACGATCCTCTTTGTAGAGGTTTACAAGTGTTGTGAACTACTACAGATGGTAGATCTTGACCATTCATGTGGAGACATGTGAGCGGGGGTGGCCTATACAAAAAGTTTGTATAAGACCAATCCACAAGATGATTCGTCTCTTTATATAACGTCGTTGATACTTGAGACTTACGTCTCACCTAAATGACCATAAGTAACATGACCTCAATCTGAGTGTTTTGGAAACTCGTGCCTTTTAGGGCGGTTCTTTAATTAGTATGGGTGAAAGTGGCCAGATTGCCAACTCAACATGTCAACCCTTTTGCGATTTGTCTGATTTGGGAGCTGGGAACTCAGTTATACAAGATGGAATTCACTCATTCCTTGAAGCAGGGGTAAGTAGATAGATTGCTTCCTTAAGGGCTAATTTCAGGTCTTGAATATAGTGGCCACAACTTCTCTTTAGAAGAGAGAATTAGTCATAGTCGGACTATGACTTATGTTCATTAGAGGGATCAGTGGTACCTAAGGAGTTAGATGTAACTATAGGGCCATAACGGTTATTGGCCCAACTGTAGTTACGAGCGATCTGTGAAGGGTTATCGCACCGTTTATTGGTTGATATGGACATAAAATGTATTTGTAGTAAGGAGAGTTCAACTGTCGGTCTTTAGTAGAATGTCTGGCAGTTAACGGATGGTAGATCCCGTGAATAAAGAGTTTAGTCAGTTATTCACGTACCGTTGAAGCTTCAAGCTACATGTTCATAAGGTCCCCTTGGTAGCTCAATGGATTGACATTGAGAATCAGTTCTTGGTGTTGATTTGAAATATTCAAATTGACAAGAGGAAATTCGATTATATATGATATGATTGGTATGATGTATGAAATACATCAAGTGGAGGATTAATCTAAATGAAATTTATATTAAGTACTATGAAATTGAAAAAGAACTATGGTTTATATGTTTCATGAGATGAAATATTAAAACCATAGGTTATAAATATTATATGGTAAGTTGGTTATCAGATATATTTATAATAATATTAGTTATTGGATAATTATCTCTTTTTCTCTAATAACCAATTGAGTGGGAGGTAATTGATGGTTTCATGGTAACCGTGAGATAAAAGGAAAAATGTTTTCCTAAATTTAGTAGATTTTGAGAAGAGTTGCTATTCTTAGAAAAACTTATTGTTTGCTGTTAAGTGGATTGGCTTCACTAAACAATAGCTGAAAGAGAGATTAAACGATCGTGGAGTGACACTACATGATAGTTCACTCAGCTGGTCGTAGCTAAACGATCGCAGGGCTTTTGCTATACGATAGCTTGCCTTCTTCTAAACGATTGGGCATTCGTCTATGTGATAAACTCTTGTCATCTCCCACTTGCTCAATCTTTTACACGATTGTTACTTCTCCGGTCTCTTCCTCTAACTAAGTCCACATAGAGCCCACACTTCTGGATTCTCACATCGAGAATACCAAGGTAGCCGTTGTGGTGGTGTCTTACTCAACTCGACTGAGTTCGAGGTTTCTGGAGGCCGTTCGTTGGGTTCATGATCTTGGAGATTGTTGAGTTCTTGTTCACTGTGATCGTGCTGTGTTGCGGTCGTTGTGTTCTAGTGTTCATGTGTTGCTGTCTTGGAGACTGAACGAGTGTTCGTGATCGAGGGAGTTTGAAGATGAGTCTTCAAATGTATGTATAATCTATATCTTGATCTCATTGTAAAGCATGCTATAATTTCATATTGTGCATGATCTGTAAGTTTCTGTTTCTTGACTGTAATTGTGTATGTTCAATTTCAAATGAAATGTGGAACGATCATTCCGCTGCTCATGAAAATCCTCATGTCTGATTTTCTTCAATTGGTATCAGAGCCAGATTGTTCTGATATTCCAAATATCATTTCTGTTTTGAACTTCTCTTACAGTCGTGGTGGGTTACGTTTGTAGATGGCGTTGATGAATGTTTACGGGTTAATTGCCTCTTTTAAAGCTTTCTTTTGATTACAAAGTGTTAATTTGTAAGGGCCCATGTGTTTTTAGGCATAATTAACAAGTAACCGAGTCTATAATTCAAAGTGTTTGAGTTTGTCGAGTTGTTCATGATGAAGTTTCGAAGCATGGAGATGCGGTTCTTAGCGAAGAAGAGGACCAAGAGTTGGTCGTGTCGTGTAGCCTCAGGTAAACGACCATTGGGATTTGGCTAAACGATCGTTTAGATTTTTCTATGCTAAACGATGGGGTAAAGTATTGCTCTATCATGTAGCATTGGTTGCCCGATCGCATAAATGCTAGAGGTAAACGATCGAGTGGGAGCATTTCATGCTCATCATTTAATAAATAATGCATGCACTAAATGATCGTGTAGTTACATGCCTCAATGCATAGTCACTGACTACACGATCACGCGGTATACAACAGTTAGGTACTCACTCAGCGATCGTTTAGACGATGGTGCTTGACCGCATCGTTGTCATTTAGACGATCGTTTAAGGTTTGCGTTGTACGTTGCGCGTTGGACGATCACGTACCTAATGCTTCATCGCATAGTAAAAGGTACACGATTGTTGCTAAATGATTGTTTAGCTCTGAAAGCGTTGGTAAACGATTGAGTAAAGCGTTTACTCTTTCATGTAGAGAACCGCAAAGACGTTTGGTACACGATCAATGGAGACGCGGACTTCGACCGGATGGTTCAATACTCGGTTCGCCTTTTTGAACAGAAGACTCTTTGTTTTTGTAATAGTTAGCTTGTGTTTTTTGGATGTGAGGCTAATTATCCCGGTTCATCAACTTTTGATTAATATACATGAGATGTATGTGGTTTATATGGCATAATGTATGACATATAGATTTGAAACCCACCTTAGGTTGTGCAATTATTCATGTAATATGTATTATAAGTGTTATAATATGGCATGATGAAATTTTAAGAAAGCATGCGCATGCATCATGAAATATAAGAGTTATATTTCTGCATGCAGTAAGCATTTTTATGCGTCATCTTTATATTATAAGCGTTATAGTATAAGGGTGAATGGAAGCATCTTTTCTTGGTTCGTTGCTGTTTTGTATAAGTGTTATATAAAAAGTAACAATGAATGAACAATGCATGGAACATGACACTTAGGCTGTTTGTAAGCGTTATGAATGCCTTGTATGTGTTTTCTTTACGTCTTTAATGGTTTTGGTGGTTTCTGTTATAAGCATTATAATAGAAATTAGAACTAAAATCGATAAGAAAGAGTTGCATGTGGACTTAGGCGAACTCATGTTTTAAAAGGGTTTTAAAATTGGATTGAGATAGACCTAAGTTCAAGGTTCTAATAGGATTAGCAACCTAGTTTAATAGGATTAAAAAATTGGCATAAAAGATTAAAATTGTATTAAATCTATCTATAAGATATTTTTTGTCTAAGGCGGGTTCTGTCTAGATTGGGGTACTTAAGCTAACGAAAATGGAACACCCTTACCTGGGAACCTATTTGGAAAGATGAATTAGATAGATTTTCTGTAAGCATGCGACAATTGTTCAAAAACTCTGTTAAAGTGTTTAATGGATGATGATCAAATGTTGTTCAACTATCCAAGGTAAATGTTACTTTTGGGCAAACCTAAAAAGTGACTTAGTTAAAATTCATAGCCGTGTTTTTTATAAGTAAATTAAACCCTAGGTTGTAAAATACTAACTGGGAGGAAGATATGTATCTGATATGTCAATGGTTCCACTCACGTTTCTCCCTAAATATTCACGCCATGAGATTCACGCTTGGCCTCGTGGTGCCCCGGGAACATCCCCCTTCGGATGGTGTTTGCATGAGTCAATATCAAGGTGGATAGAGAGAGTGTTTATAGTAAGTGGGTGAAGGGTGTGTGTCAACACGTCCTACGTGAAGGAACTCTTATTCAAGAGTACCTACGAGCGGAAGTGGATCTTTTCCAATTTATTGTGGCAAAATTACTACATATATATTCAAACATACTAATATGCATTCATTATGCTAAAGAGATCAAGAGGTCATACCAGATGAAGATTTCTTCTTCACAACGAGTCTAAAACCCAACCGTCTACCTTGAACAATCACCAGTCGAACAAAAGGAAACGGATATGACACCACCACTCAGAGCCCTCAATATTCTTGTAGCGAGAATCCAAAGTGTGGGCTTTGTTCGGATTTGATAGAGGGAAGGAGGAAGAGAGACCGTACTCAACTATCAAGCAAATGAGAGATGAGGTCGTCTATCACATAGACAAGATGCTTGATTGTTTAGGTGAAGTATACAATCATGTAGGAAAAAGTAAGCAATCGTCTAAACGATCGTGTAGGAAAGGGTAGGCAATCGTCTAAACGATCGTGTAGGAAAAGGGTGAGCGATTGTAACGCAATATTTTGTGATTCTATGTTAGGCATATGCACTACGATATATGATGCATGATACAAGTCCATGTCCCCGGTAACAGCGCTATAAACTTGTAACGCAATATTTTGTGATTCTATTTTAGGCATACGCACTACGATATATGATGCATGATACAAGTCCATGTCCCCGGTAACGGCGCCATAAACTTGTAACATAAAACTTGATGTTGCCATACAAGCTCATGTTGCCATAAACTTGATGACTTGAAAAGATGGAGATGAAGTGTGGATGCTGTGCTATGCTTATATACACTTTATGCGATACTACTTCTAGATGTATGCGTTATTAATAGAATGCTTGTAGTATGCTATGCGTTGTCACAAGTTTCTTTGCGCTGAAACCAAGTATAATTCCAACGCAAGTTTCTTAGAGTAATTTGAGGTCGAACACAAGGATTGTTGTCGTTAATGTGTTACATTTGTGATACATACGACTAGTTTTTACAATTAATAAAGAATGTGTGTGTACAGGAAAGTAAATTGCGGTAAAGTAAAATTATGCCGATAAACCAAAGTTGCGTTAAAATAAATTGCGATGAAAATATACCTAAGCTAACGTGATGCAAGATAGAAGATACATGGTATACATGATGCTGAGTTCGAGACTGACTGTGAAGTTTATACAAAGGATCGTGGTATGTGACAAGTCTTTATGGATGAATCAGAAATAGAAAGAATAACTAGTAAAAACATCACAAGTTTATTAATTGCATTAAAGATGTAACTAAGGTTCCGTTTTCCCTTAGTGTACACCTCTCGGTGATCGGTCACATTCCCACATCTCTATGGTGAAACAGGGATGAACGTAATGAACACAAGGTTGCTTCCATCTCTGGCATCTTCTAACCCTCTCTCGATAGGCGGAATGGCATCTTCACTTCTGCTCTCACAGGTGAAGATGCCGTCTAGCATGCTTTGACAAAACTTAATTATTTTCTTAACCCAATTAATTTACTTGCTCAATTATCGCTAATTATCGAAGGGATTAAGAAAACATCGTGGAGAAAGTGAATTATGGATGAATGAAAATAGGAAGAGATATAATAATGGAAATGCTTATAACATTTAATCATAGAATTAAGCGCCTGATACATGGTGTGAATGATAGACTAAGAAGATATGTACAAGTGATGAAAAGAGATAGAAACAAATATAGAAGAGTGTCAACGTCTTGACACAGATCTAGACGGTGGATTTGCTTACCGGCGTGTGGAATGAATGAAGAGAAGAGCTTCCCTCTCAGGCTTGCTCCTCTGGTAGAAGTGACCTTCGTACAGAGCTTCAACGGCGAGGATCGGAAGGATTCTTGCCCAGAGACTCACCTTTCGGCCTTGTTTCTTAATTCTTCCCGGATCTTCTCTAATTAGTCGCTCAACCAGTCTCTCTCTCAGATCAGTATATACACTTTCTTTGTATTTAAGCATATTTTTTTCAGTGGAATTTTTGGAGCTATTTATAGGCTAAGCTTTGACTCTCTGACTTGTGGTTCCCACTTTATTCTTATGGCAGCTCCTGAAATGGTGGAATGAATATTCCTTCTGTTACGCAATCAATCCTTTCAGAAATGCACAATGGTCAACTGTACATGTGTCAGAATCCTCCGCATTTGCGTTGCTCTGTACATCTTCGATCGTTTGCACGCATGCGGTGCTATTTTTGATTACCACATATGGTTGAAATTGTGTTGATCGCTTAGCTCTTGATCGATTGTTGCCTGCGTCGTCATTGCGTTGATCGTCTATTCATTCCTGAATGATGGATGCAATGCGACGTAGATGTGTTGTTCTTTTTATCTTGAGCCTTAAACGCATGCAGGGACTTGATTTCCTGCAAAACAGACTTGAAATATTCTTTTCTACCATCGCAATGGTGTCAGTGGGTGTATTAATGACAATTTATAATTCTCGCATTTCTTAGCCAATTTTCATACAATTGACGCAACTTTTCTTCCTTTTGGCCGCAATATCTAAATAAAACAGTATAAATAACTTGTATTTCTATAAGTTATCAGCGATCGTCTAAACAATCGTCTAGGAAAAACTAAGCGATCGTTTAGTAAATATCGGGAGCTAAACGATCGCTTAGGAAAAGGTAAACGATCGTTTAGTTAATAGCGCGCGAAGGTGTAGTCAGTAAGCGATCGCTTAGCAATATCGTATACGTAAGCGATTGTGCAAGCATAGATTTTCTAAGCGATGACACTCTCTTTAACACAATGTCCGCGCAATTCATGCTTAACACAACCTCAACTATTTATGCATCTCAAAGTGATCTTTTAATGCACTCATTCGTTATTAGAACATAAGAAACGCCGTCCCATTTCCTTTATAACTGTCCAATTAATGTGATCTCAACATATTCATAACATATAAATTAATATCATATATTAATTATAATATTTTCCTTTACTAGATATAAATAATATTTATATCCAATTTCCTCTAAATTAATATATCTCATACATAAAGTTAATTATATCATATTTAATTAACTCGTTCAATTATATCATATATAATCGAACTCCCTCTTGTCAATTTGAACATTTCAAACTGACCTAAAAACTGACTCTCAACTTGTATTTAAGCTACCAAGAGGACCTTATGAACCTATGACTTGAAGCTCCAACGGTAAGTGAATAGCTGACTAAACTCTTTAGTCATGATATCCATCATCCGTTAACTGCCAGACATTCCACTAAAGACCGATAGTTGAACTCTTCTTGCCATAGATATATTTCTATGTCCATTGGATATAACCAATCATTAGTACGATGACCCTTCATAGATGCTCGTAATTAGAGCAAGCTAATTTACCGTTTTGCCCCATTAATTACATCTTCCTCCATAAGTACCACTGATCCCTCTAATGAACAACACAACATAGTATTACTATGTGTGAACACCTCTCGGGCCACAAGAAGGTGCGTGGCGCCACATTTTCAAGCCCCGGGATCAGCCCTTAAGAGAGCAATCTATCTACTTACCCCTACTTTGGGGAAGGAGTGAACTCCATCTTGTGAAGTTGAGTTCCCAGCTCCCAAATCAGATGAATCCTCAAAATGGTAGGTTTGAGTCAACGCTCTGGCCACTCGCACCTATGCAAATCAAAGGACCGCCCTCAATAGCAGAGCTCCCAACTCACTATGGATTGGGGTCATGTTACTTATGGTCATCCTAGTGAATAGGGTCACTTTAGTTTTTGCCCCATTCGAATTTTTCCCTTCGGATTGGCTGCTTGGGGTGGAACTCTAGGGCCTAAAATGACAGGTCACACTTACGGGAAATTGTTATGTAAGTTAATGATTTCTTGACCAAATCAATGATGGCTAGTCGTTATAGGAACAAGAGTTGTTCTGGTATTAATGGCTGGTTGAGAATGTCTCAATTTAGCGGAGGGATGAATTGACCACCCTTTGGCGGCTTTTGTTCTAAACCTTTGAATTGTCATTGTAAAACTGATGTCACACGGGGTTCATGTTAGTTTTGCTAAATCGTATTGGATGTTGTATGTTTTTTCAACGAGTATTTACTCAAAACCTAACGTAGGTCAATGTGGTTTTGTTTTCAGCAACATGTTTTTTTTTTCCTTTTAAATGCCTCAAATTTGATCGATTACATACAGTGGAAAGAGTCTTGTAAAATGTATTTTGTGGTAAATGACCTCGAGTTTTTCGTGGTTGAGGAATGTCCTCATGTCCCGACCCTTGATGCATCGCGAAGTGATCGTAATACATATGAGGAATGGATGAAGGCTAATTCATTGGCCCGACTTTATATATTGGCTAGCATACCCGATGCTTTGGCCAAAAGGGTTGAAAACATGGTCATTGCATATGAGATCATGGATCGTTGCAAGATTTGTTTGAACGTCAGTTCTTATTTTCCGAGCACAAAGGGATGGATGACAAACTAGTAGTATCAGTTCCGAAGTTAAACTCCAGGAAGAGAAAGTAAGTGTTGCTCACTCTATTGAAGTTCATCGACAAGAAGTGTTCTCTGACATGGAACTTGAAGCTTATTTAGGTTCTGATACTGATCCCACTACTCTCCAAAAGAGGAGGAAGTCTAAAGACAGTAAATACGATTTATTGGTCTTCGAGACGTGTTCGATAGAGAATGATGATTCTGCCTGGATCCTTGATTGAGGTGCTACTAATCACGTCAGTTTCTCTTACCAATGATTCAGTTCCTGGCGAACGTTGTTGCAGGGAGAGTGACTCGAGTTGGTACTGGTGAGGTTGTTTCAGCAGTTGCTGTAGGCAGGTTGAAGTTTTTTTTCAGAGAAGAAATGTTATATATTACTGGATAATGTTTTTTTAGTTCCTCATATCAAGAGGAACTTAATCTTGATTTCTTATCTCATTGAACAAGGTTATACCGTCTCCTTTTTTGAGAGAAAAGTGTTTATTTTCAAGAATGAGATGGTGATTGGTTTTGGTTCAATGGAAAGTAACTTGTATGAACTAAGGACGTTAGTCATAAAAGTCTTGTTTAATACTAAAATGTTCAGTACGACGATAATAATTAAAAGACCAAAGGTTTCTCCTAGGAAAAACGACCATCTTTGGCATCTAAGGTTAGTCCACATCAACCTCAATAAGATTGAGCAATTGGTGAAATATGGACTTCTAAAAAGTTTAGAAGAAAATTCCTTGCCGGTGTAAATCATGCCTTGAAGGCAAGATGACCAAACGACCTTTTACTGGAAATGGTTATAGAGTCAAGGAAACCTTGGAGCTTGTACATTCAGACCTCTATGGTCTGATGAGTGTTAGGGCTCGAGATGGGTACAAATATTTCATCTCTTTCATAGATGATTATTCAAGGTACGGGTATCTCTATCTAATGCAACGTAAGTCTGAAGCCTTGACAAGTTCAAGGAGTAAAAAGTTGAAATTGAAAACTTGTTAAGTAAGCAGATAAAAACACTACGATCTGATCGTGGTGGATAGTGTATGGACCTTCAATTCTAGAACTATATGATAGAACATGGAATTACGTCCCAACTCTTGACCCCAGGTACACCTCAGCAAAATGGATACTAGAAAAGCGAAACAGAACCTTGTTAGACATGGTTCAGTCTATAATGAGTTGTGCACATCTTCCAGACTTGTTTTGTGGTTTTGAAGTGGAGACTGCATGTTATATTCTGAACAACGTTCCCTGAAAAAGTGTTTCTGAAATACCTTTTGAGTTGTGGAGAAGCCGTAAAGGTAGTTTACGCCACTTCAGGATTTGGGGGGAGGGGGGTTTCGACCCACGTGCTTGTGACTAACGCGAAGAAGTGTGAACTGTCTTCGAAAGTTTGCCTATTTGTAGGCTACCTTAGGGAAACGAGGGGTGGATACTTCTATGATACTAGTGAGAACAAAGTGTTTGTTTCTACAAATGCTATCTTCTTGGAAGAAGACCACATCAGGGATCATAAGCCACGAAATAAGCTTGTTTTACGTGAGATTTATAGTGAGATTGAGACTACTAAGGGTTCAATAAGAGTTGTTGAACAGGTCGACAAATCAACAAGAGTTGTTGAGGTTCGTGCATCTCGTCAATCAGCTCAAGAGTTGAGACTGCCTCGACGTAGTGGGAGGGTTATAAACCCACCGGATCACTACATGGGTTTGACTGAAGCCCAGAACATCATTTCTAATGATAGGGTCGAGGATCCATTGTCTTTTAAGCAAGCAATGGAGGATGTTGACAAGGATGAGTGGATTAAGGCCATGAACCAGAAAATGGAGTCTATGTACTTCAATCAAGTCTAGTAGCTTGTGGATCAGCCTGATGGGGTAAAACCTATAGGGTGTAAGTGGATCTATAAGCGAAAATCAGGTGTAGATGGAAAGGTACAAACCTTTAAGACTAGACTCGTGGCAAAGGGTTATATCCATGTAGAGGGAGTGGACTATAAGGAAACTTTCTCACCTGTTGTCATGCTAAACTCTATAAGGATACTTCTATCCATAGCCACATTTTATGATTATGAGATATGGCAAATAGACATCAAGATTGCCTTTCTTAATGGTAATCTTGAGGGGACCATCTACATGGCTCAATCACAGGGGTTCGTAGTTCCAGATCAAGAGCTAAGAGTTTGCAAGCTTAATAGGTCCACTTTATGGGCTGAAACAAGTGTTTAGATCGTGGAATATTAGATTTGACATGTGGTCAAACCGTTTGGCTTTGATTAGAACGTTGATGTGCCTTGTGTCTACAAGAAGATCATCAACAACTTAGTAGGTTTTCTGGTACTATATGTGGATGATATCTTACTCATTGGGAATGATGTAGGATTTTTTTACAAACATTAAGAAGTGGCTAGCTGCTCAGTTCCAAATGAAAGATTCGGGTGAGACGCAGTATATTCTAGGGATCAAGATCATTCGGGATCGTAAGAACAAGAGGTTAGCCTTGTCTCAAGCACCATACA